>NC_086126.1:13992734-14087734 GCF_963921235.1 Mobula hypostoma | reverse complement strand
ACCAGAGGTGCTACCCCTCCCTGACACCCCATACCCCCTCCCACACCAGCGGACCGCTCTGCCCCGGTTAAGAATGCTTACGGGGCATTGAGTTCAAAAGTTAGGAGGTTACGTTGCAACTTTATAAAACTCTGGAGTATTGCGTCCATTTCTGGTCGCCCCACGACAGGAAGGACGTTGAGGCTTTGGAGAGGGTGCAGAGGAGGTTCACCAGGATGCTCCCTGGTTTAGAGGGGGTGTCCCACCAGGAGAGGCTGGATAAACTTGGGCTGTTTTCTCTGGAACGCCGGAGGCTGAGGGGAGCTCTGATAGAGGTTTATAAATGATAAGATTATGAGAGTGGACAGCGAGTATCTGTTTCCCAGGGTTGAAATGCCTAATACCAGAGGGTATGCATTGAAGGTGAGAGGGGGGATGTGAGGGGCAAATTTTTTACTCGGAGAGTCGTGGATGCCTGGTGTGGTGGTACAGGCAGAGACTTTTAAGAGACGTTTGGATAGGCAGATGGACGTGAGGAAAATGGAGGGATGTGGACATGGTGTAGGTAGGAGGGATTAGTGCCACACACATCAAAGTTGCTGGTGAACGCAGCAGGCCAGGCAGCATCTCTAGGAAGAGGTGCAGTCGACGCTTCGGGCCGAGACCCTTCGTCAGGACTAACTGAAGGAAGAGCTAGTAAGAGATTTGAAAGTGGGAGGGGGAGATCCAAAATGATAGGAGAAGACAGGAGGGGGAGGGATGGAGCCAAGAGCTGGACAGGTGATTGGCAAAAGGGATATGAGAGGATCATGGGACAGGAGGTCCGGGGAGAAAGACAAGGGGGGGGGGCAACCCAGAGGATGGTCAAGGGGTTTAGTCAGAGGGACAGAGGGAGAAAAAGAATGTGTGTATATAAATAAATAACGGATGGGGTACGAGGGGCAGGTGGGGCATTAGCGGAAGTTAGAGAAGTCAATGTTCATGCCATCAGGTTGGAGGCTACCCAGACGGAATATAAGGTTGTAAACGCCTGAGCTGGTAAATTGGTTTATTGCCGTCACACTTACCAACGTGCGGTGGAAAACTACGGCTCTGCCTCAATGCTTTGCCCTGTGCGCTCTACAACTCTCGCCCCCGGTATAAATCCGTTATATCTTCACAGTCGGTCTTCTTTTGCAGACCGGTCGCTTGCCAGTCCGTGTCTGTCTGCAGTTTTCCACTGAATCTATTGCAGTTCTTTGTGAATGCCTGCAAGAGAATGGATCTCAGGGTTAGTATATGGTGACACGTAATTTCTTTGATTATGAATTTGGGGCGGCTCAGTAGCGCAGTGGTTGGCACAACGCTTAACATGCCGGCGACCCGGGTTCGATTCCCGGCGCTGCCTGTCAGGAGTTCGTACGTTCTCCCGGTGACCGCTGGGGTTTCCCCCGGGTGCTCCGGTTTCCTCCCACAGTCCAAAGACGGTGCTAGGTTAATGGGTCATTGTGAATTGTCCCGTGATTGGGCTGGGGTTAAATTGGGGGTCGCTTTGCGATGTGGCTCGAAGGGACAATAGGGCCGACTCTCCGCTGCGTCTCAATAAACAACCGAACAAACTCGGTCTTGCACGTTATCCGTGATTGCGTCAGTGCGTTGCGGAGGTGCGAGGTAAAACGGTAACAGAATGCGGAATAAAGTGTAACCGTTACAGAGAAAGGACAGACAATAAGGTCCAAGGGCCGCAACAAGGGTAGATTGTGAGGCCAAGAATCTATCTTATCATACCAGTAGTCTGAGAACAGTAGGTAGGAGCTGTCCTTGAGCCTGGTGGGATGTGCTTTCAGGGTTTTGTGTTGTCTGCCCAATGGGAGAGGGGGAGAAGAGTGAATTATCCTTTGCAACTTCTCCATCCCCCCTCTGCTTTCCACAGGGATCGCTCCCTCTGTGATTCCCTTGTCCATTCGTCCCTCCCCACTAATCTCCCCTCCCGGCACTCATCCCTGCAGTCAGCCAAAGTGCTACACCTGCCCATTCACCTCCTCCCTCGCCTCAGATGAGGCCACCCTCCGGGTGGAGGAGCCAACACCCTGTATTCCATCTGGGCAGCCTCCAACCTGATGGCATGAACATCGATTTCTCCTTCCGGTAAACTAACTTTCCCCCTTCTTCTATTCCCCACTCTGGCCTCTTACCTTTTCTCACCTGCCTATCACTCCCCCCAGGTCCCCTCCTCCTTCCCTTTCTCCTCTGGTCCACTCTCCTCTCCTATCAGATTCCTCCCTCTCCAGCCCTTGACCTTTCCCACCCACCTGGGTCCACCCATCTCCATCCATCCAGCCTCCTTCCACTCCCTCCCACCTTTTTATTCTGGCATCTTCCCCCTTCCTTCTCAGTCCTGAAGAAGGATCTCGGCCCGAAACGTCGACTGTTTCTTCATCTCCACAGACGTTGCCCGGCCTGCTGAGTTCCGCCAGCGTTCTGTGCGTGTCGCTTTTGGATCTCCAGCGTCTGCAGACTCTCTCGTGTCCATGGGACGAGAGACTGTCCGAAGAGCGTGGGGATCGTCAGCGGCGCTGGCCGGCGGCGAGAGGGGAGGCCGGTCCCCGAGATGAGCTGAGCCGCGGTCCACACACCCTCCGCGGTCACGGGCGGAGCAGCGGCCGCGCCAAGCCGTGAAGCAGGACGCTTTCTACGGTCTATCGATTTAAGATTGGTGAGGGTCTACAGGGAAATGTCCTTAGCCCTATGGTTGTCCAGAGCAGGACCCTGTTGTGAGCTGGAGGCTCCTCGTGCAAGGACTTGGCCATGTAAGCATCTGCCTTCCACTGACAATAGTTCCCCAGTCTGATCAGATGGGCTCACAATCTACTTCACGAATATCGTGCGCCTTGTTGTCTGCCCGCACCACACTCTCTCTGTCGCTGGTACACATTATTCTGCATTGTTACTGTTCTACCTCCTTCTACCTTAATCTGTGTGCAATGCGTTACTTCTTTATGACTCTGTGGCGATTTGGCATGACGTCTAAAACTTCGACAAGCTCCTACAGGTGTGTATTGACCAGCCTGGTATGGAAACACCAATACCCTTGAATGGAAAATGCTACAAAAGCCCGCCCAGCCATTGAGCACGTCTACATGAAACGCTGTCGTAGGGAAGCAGCGTCCGTCATCAGGGACCCCCACCACCCAGGACGTGCTCTCTTCTCACTGCTGCCATCAGAAAGGAGGTACAGGAACCTCAGGACTCGCTCCACCAGGTTCAGGAACAGTTATTACCCCTCAATCATCAGGAAGGAGATACAAGAGCCTCAGGGCTCACACCACCAGGTTCAGGAACAGTTACCACCCCTCAACCATCAGGCTCCTGAACATAACTACACTCAGTTAAGATGCTGGAGATGCTCAGCAGGTCAGGCAGCATCTGTGGAAGGGAGTAAACAGTCGAGGCCTCATCAGGACTGGAAAGAAGAAGGGGAGAATGGGAATGGTGATGGGTGGATCCAGGTGATGGGGAGGGGGTGAAGCCCAGAGCTGCGGAGGTAATTGGTGAAAGGGATAAAGGGCTGGAGAAGGGGGAATTTGATATGAGAGGGTAGAAGATCACGGAAGAAAGGTAAAGAAGAGGAGTACCAGAGGGAGATAATGGGCAGGGAAGGAGATGAGGTGAGAGAGGGAGATACACTACACTCATTTGCCCATCCAGTTCCCACAACCAATGATCTCAGTTTAAGGACTCTTTATCTCATGTTCTCATTATTTATTGCTATTTATTTATATTTGTATTTGCACAGTTTGTTGTCTTCTGCACTCTGGTTGATCTTTCATCGATCCTGTTTACAGTTACCATTCTATAGATTTGCTGAGTACGCCCGCAGGAACATATATGTGCTCTGATAATGACATTTACTTTGGAATAATGCTTTTCACAGTATCTCGGTACAAGTCACGATAATAAACCAATTCCAATGTTGACAATTTCTTCACAGTCTGGTACGGCATTTCGAATGCGCAGGAACACAGGAAGCACAGAGCTGTGGACTCTGCCTAGGATATCACGGGCATATTCCAAAAGACCACAAGATCTAGCAGCAGAATTAGATCATATGGCTTGGACCATTCGGCCCATCGAGCCTGCTCTGCCATTTCATCCTGGCCGATCCATTTTCTCTCTCAGTCCCCGATCTCCTGCCTTCTCCCCAAATCCCCTTCACCAATCAAGAATCTATCAACCTCTGCCTGAAATGTACGTAAAGACTCGGCCTCCAGAGCTGTCTGTGGCAATGAATTCCACAGATTCACCACCCTCTGGCTAAAGGAATTCCTCCTCATCTCTGTTCTAAAAGGACACCCCTCTATTTTAAGACTGTGTCCTCTGGTCTTTGACTCTCCCACCAGAGGAAATATCCTCTCCACATCCATTCTATCGAAGCCTTTCACCATTCGATAGGTTTCAATGTGGTTACCTCTCATTTCTCTGAATTCCAGTGAATACAGGCCCAGAGCCATCAAACGCTCTTCATACGACAAGCCATTCAATCCTGGAATCATATTTGTGAACCTCCTTTGAACCCTCTCCAGTTTCAGCATATCCTTTCCAAGAAAAGGGGCCCCAAACTAATGACAATACTCCAAGTGAGGCCTCACCAGTGCTTTATAAAGCCTCAACATGACATCCTTGCTTTTATATTCCAGTCCTCTTGAAATGAATGCGAACATCGCATTCGCCTTCCTCACCACAGACTCAACCTGCAAGTTAACCTTCTTAAAGACTTCTTTTAGTTGCCTTCTCTTGGTTTTTAAAAGCTTCCCAATCCTCTTAACTTCCCAATATTTTTAGCTCTATTATATGCCCTCTCTTTTGGCTTTGACTTCTCTTGGTAGCCACGGTTGTGTCATCTTTCCTTTAGAATACTCCTTCCTCTTTGGGATGTGTATATCCTGTGCCTTCCGAGTTGCTCCCAGAAATTCCAGCCATTGCTGCTCTGCCGTCATCCCTGCCAGTGTTCTTTTCCAGTCAGTTCTGGCCAACTCCCCTTTCATGCCTCTGTAATTCCCTTTATTTCACTGTAGTACAGATACATTAAACTTTAGCTTCTCCTTCTCAAATTTCTGGCTGAATTTGATCATATTATGATCACTTGCTCATAGGGGTTATTGTAATCAATTCTAATACAACACCCAATCCAGAATAACCGATCCTGTAGTGGGCTCAACTACGAGCTGCTCTAAAAAGCCATCTCGTAGTCACTCCAGAAATTCCCCCTCCTGAAATCCAGCACCAACCCGATTTCCCCAATCTACCTGCATACTGACACTCACAACACGCTGGAGGAACTCAGCAGGTCGGGCAGCATCTGTGGATCAGTCAACGTTTCGGGCCAAACATTGACTCATCGTTTCCACGGATGCTGCCCGACCTGCTGAGTTCCTCCAGCGTGTTGTGAGTGTTGCTTTGACCCCAATATCTGCAAAGTATTTTGTGTTTACCTGCATTCTGAAATCCCCCATAACTATTGTAACATTGTCCTTTTGGCATGCATTTTCTACCCCTTGTTGTAATTTGTAGGCCACGTTTTTACTACTGTTTGGGGAGTCTATATACAATTCTCAACCTTTAGTTCCATCCACAATAATTCAACATCTTCCAACCCTATGTCAACTCTTTCTAATGATTTGATTTCATTTTTACCAACAGAGCAATGACTTTCTGCCTTTCAATACAACCACATTAAGCTCCCAGCTATAATCTTCTTTCAGCCACGATTTAGTGATACCTACAACATCATACCTGCCAATCTGCAACTGTGCTACAAGTTCATCGACCTCATTCCGTGTACTGTGCGCATTCAAATTCCACACCTTCTGTCCTGTATTAACCCTTTTCAATTTTGCCCGCCTTTGACGATGTTCCTTGCCACCTCACAGCGCCAGAGAACCCCGGTTCGATCCCAGGCTCCGTCGCTCTGCGTGTGTGCATGCGTGGTTTCCTCCACACATTCCAACAGCATGCGGGGTCGGTGGGTTAATTGCCCGCCCAGTCTGTGGGTGAAGCCGGCTGGTGGCCTAGTGGCACCGGCGCCAGACTTCGGAGCGAAGGTTCCCGAGTTCGAATCCAGCCGGCTCCCTGGCGCGCTTTCCATCCACTCGGGGTTAAGGGCTTTCTTCTTCTCCTGTGGGTGAAAGGTGGAATCTGGGGGAGGGGAGGGGAATGTAGAGTGGACAAGTTCTACCAGCCTCCCGGTTACTGACTCTGTCTGCACTTCACACTGCCTTGGGAAAGCAGCCAGGATAATCAAAGACCCCACCCACCCTGGAATATTCTCTCTCCTCTTCACCTCCCCCCCACCCCAAAATCGGGGAGAAGATACAAAAGCTTGAAAGGCACGTCCCACCAGTCCCAACAGTTTCTACCCCGCTGTTATATCCATTAAATAGATCCTTAATACGATGAGATGGATTCAACTTCACAGTCTTTCTCTTAGACCATAATAGGGTCACAATTAGGCCATTCGGCCCATCAAGACTGCTCCGCCATTTCATCATGGCTGATCCATTTTCCCTCTCAGCCCCCCAATTTCCTGCCTTCTCCCCGTATCCCTTCACGCCCCGACCAATCAAGACTCTATCAACCTCTGCCTTAAATATACATACAGACTTGGCCTCCACAGCCACCTGCGGCAATGAATTCCACAGATTCTCCACCCTCAGGCTAAAGAAATTCCCCCTCGTCTCCGTTGTAAAACTGTGCCGGGAGCTACGTCCTCCCCCACCAAGGGGAACGTCCTCTCCTCGCCCACTCTACTGAGGGCAAGAGGACATCTGCAGACGCTGCAAATCCAAAGCAACACGCACAAAATGCTGGGGGAACTCAGCGGGCCAGGCAGCGTCCATGGGGGAGAAAAGAGTACAGTCGACATTTCAGGCCGAGACCCTTCGGCAGGACAGAGCAGGAAGGGGGCAGTCGCCAGAATAAAAAGGCCGAGGCGAGCTGGGAGGTGACGGGTGAAGCCAGGTGGGTGGGAAAGGTCAGGGGCTGGAGAGGAAGGAATCTGATAGGAGAGGAGAAAGGGAAGGAGGAGGGGACCCAGGGGGGGAGTGATGGAACGACAAGTTGGAGCAGGAATGTTTAGATCAGGAAATTCTTGGATAGGAACATGGATAATAGAAAAACGAGAGAGAGAAGTGTCAGATTGATCTCAAAAGGCCGGCACAATATTGTGGGCCGAAGGGACTGTACTACACTGTAGTTCTGTGCTCGAAGTCAAAGTCCCAGCATTGATACATTGACCCCCTGCTGTTTGCTATTCACCACTCTGCGCTCCATCCACTCTGGATGCCCCTCGGCCCGCTGAGCATTTCCATTCGGTTCTGGTTGGTGGAATTTTTTTCAGCTGTTGTGGGGAGGGGAGGCAGCTGCAGGGAAGAGTGGGGAGGAGAGGGTCTGGGTGGGGAGGGTAGTGGGAGACTGGGTGGGTGTGTAAGGGTGCGGGGGGTGGGAGAGTCTGCAGGTGGGTAGAGTCGGGGAGATCAGGTTGTTGAGTGTGTGAGGGAGGGGAGGGGGAGACAGACTGGAGGGAGGGGTAGGGAAGGGATAGACCAGAGGGAGGGGTGGGGATGGGACAGACGGGAGGGAGGGGTGGGGGGGACAGACCGGAGGGGAGGGGTGGGGAGGGGACAGACTGGAGGGAGGGGTGTGGGGGACAGACCGGAGCGGAGGGGTGGGGGGACAGACTGGAGTGGAGGGGTGGGGGTCCAGAGGGAGGGGTGGGGGGACAGACTGGAGTGGAGGGGTGGGGAGACAGACTGGAGGGAGGGGTAGGGGGAGAGCAGATGGATGGATGGGTAAGGGACAGACCAGAGGGTGGAGAAGGGACAGAACAGAGGGAGGGGTGGGGGAGATCGGAGGAAGGGATGGGGAAGGGTCAGACAGGAGGGGAGGGGTGAGGGGAGAGCAGATAGATGGATCGGTAAGGGACAGACCAGTGAGAGGGGTGGGGAGATCGGAGGAAGGGGTGGGGAAGGGACAGACCAGAGGGAGGGGTAGGGGGAGACTGGATGGAGGGGTGGGGGAGATCAGAGAAAGGGGTGGGGAAGGGGCAGACCAGAGGGAAGGGTGGGGGAGATCGGAGGAAGGGGTGGGGAAGCGACAGACGAGAGGGAGGGGTGGGGGAGACTAGAGGGAGAGGTGGGGAAGGGACAGACCAGAGGGAGGGGTGGTGGGAGACTAGAGGGAGGGGTGGGGAAGGGACAGACCGAAGGGAGGGGTGGGGGAGATCGGAGGAGGGTTGGGGAGGGGACAGACCGGAAGGGTGGGGGGTGACTAGAGGGAGGGGTGGGGGAGATCGGAGGAAGGGGTGGGGAAGGGACAGACTGTAAGGGTGGGGGTAGACTAGAGGGAGGGGTGGGGAAGGGACAGACTGGAGGTAGGGGTGGTGGGAGACTAGAGGGAGGGGTGGGGAAGGGACAGACCAGAGGGTTGGGGAAGGGACAGACCGGAAGGGTGGGGGGAGACTAGAGGGAGGGGTGGGGGAGATCGGAGGAAGGGGTGGGGAAGGGTCAGACCGGAGGGAGGGGTAGTGGGAGACTAGAGGGAGGGGTGGGGAAGGGACAGCCCAGAGGGAGGGGTGGGGGAGATCGGAGGAAGGGTTAGGGAAGGGACAGATCGGTGGGGTGGGGTGGGGGGGGAGACAGACTGGAGGGAAGACAGACCGGAGGGAGGGGTGGGGAAAGGACAGATCGGTGGGGTGGGGTGGGGGGGGGAGACAGACCGGAGGGAGGGGTGGGGAAGGGACAGACCGGAGGAAGGGGTGGGGAAGGGACAGATCGGTGGGGTGGGGTGGGGGGGGAGACAAACCGGAGGGAGGGGTGGGGAAGGGACAGACCGGAGGGGTGGGGAAATCCGTGCATACACAAGTCCTGCCGCCAGACAATCACACGATGAGAGAGGGACTCACTCAGACTCGGAGCGCCTGGCGTGCGTTCCCCGGAGAGCAGCGGGGATCGGGGCCGCCCCGCCCGGAGCCGGAGCCTCTGTAGCGGGAGCGAGTGCGTCCGCAGCGCCGGGGGAGGAGGCGGGGATGGAGCTACTGTACCTGTAGGAGGGGGTCCGCGGCGCCGCAGTCTCTGTCTGACCCGGTTCCTACCCCCGCCCCTCTCCCTCCTCCTATCGCCCTCTTTCTGTCTCTCTCTTCTTTCTGTCTGTCTCTTTCTCTCATTCATTCCCCTCTTTCTATCTCTCTCCTCCTATCTTTCCCTCTTTCTGTATTTCTTTCTCTCTGTCCCAATCTCCCTCCCTCTGACTCTCCACATCCCCTTTCTTCGGTATCCTCCCTTTCTCTCCGTTTCTCTGTCTCCTAAATACGTCCATCCCCTCTCTTCTCTCTATCTCTCCCCACCTCTCCCTCCCTCTCTCTCCCTCCCCCTCTCTCCCTCCCCTCTCTCCCTCCCTCTCCCCCTTCCCCTCTCTCTCCCTCCCCCTCTCTCCCCCTCTCTCCCCCTCTCTCCCCCTCTCCCCCTCTCCCTGCCTCTCCCCCTCTCTCTCCCTCCCCCACTCTCCCTTCCCCGTCTCTCCCTCCCTCTCTCCCCCTCCCCCCTCTCCCCCTCTCCCCCTCTCCCTGCCTCTCCCCCTCTCTCCCCCCTCTCTCCCCCTCCCCTCTCTCTCCCTCCCTCTCCCACCTCTCTCCCCGTCTCCCCCTCTCTCCCCGTCTCTCCCCCCTCCCCCTCTCCCCCCTCTCTCCCCACCTCTCTCCCCCTCTCCCACCCCTCTCCCCCTCTCCCTCTCTCCCACCCCTCTCCCCCTCTCCCTCTCTCCCACCCCTCTCCCCCTCTCCCCCTCTCCCCCCTCTCCACCTCTCTCCCCGTCTCCCACCCCTCTCCCCCTCTCCCCCTCTCCCACCCCTCTCCCCCTCTCCCCCTCTCCCACCCCTCTCCCCCTCTCCCCCTCTCCCCCCTCTCCCCCTCTCCCACCCCTCTCCCCCTCTCCCCCTCTCCCACCCCTCTCCCCCTCTCCCCCTCTCCCACCCCTCTCCCCCTCTCCCCCTCTCCCACCCCTCTCCCCCTCTCCCCCTCTCCCACCCCTCTCCCGCTCTCCCCCTCTCCCACCCCTCTCCCCCTCTCCCCCTCTCCCACCCCTCTCCCGCTCTCCCCCTCTCCCCCCTCTCTCCCCCTCTCTCTCCCTCCCTCTCCCACCTCTCTCCCCGTCTCCCCCTCTCTCCCCGTCTCTCCCCCCTCCCCCTCTCCCCCCTCTCTCCCACCCCTCTCCCCCTCTCCCACCCCTCTCCCCCTCTCCCCCTCTCCCACCCCTCTCCCTCTCTCCCCCTCTCCCACCCCTCTCCCCCTCTCCCTCTCTCCCCCCTCTCTCCCCCTCTCTCTCCCTCCCTCTCCCACCCCTCTCCCCCTCTCCCCCTCTCCCCCCTCTCTCCCCACCTCTCTCCCTCTCTCCCCCTCTCTCCCCCTCCCCTCTCTCTCCCTCCCTCTCCCACCCCTCTCCCCCTCTCCCTCTCTCCCACCCCTCTCCCCCTCTCCCTCTCTCCCACCCCTCTCCCCCTCTCCCCCCTCTCCACCTCTCTCCCCCCTCCCCCTCTCCCCCCTCTCTCCCTGCCTCTCCCCCTCTCTCCCTCCCTCTCCCCCCCTCTCCCGCTCTCCCCCTCCCCTCTCTCTCCCTCCCTCTCCCACCCCTCTCCCGCTCTCCCCCTCTCCCCCCTCTCCCCTCTCTCCCCCCTCTCTCCCCCTCCCCTCTCTCTCCCTCCCTCTCCCACCCCTCTCCCCCTCTCCCTCTCTCCCACCCCTCTCCCCCTCTCCCCCTCTCCCCCCTCTCCACCTCTCTCCCCCCTCCCCCTCTCCCCCCTCTCTCCCCACCTCTCTCCCCCTCTCCCTCTCTCCCTGCCTCTCCCCCTCTCTCCCCCCTCTCTCTCCCCCTCTCCCCCTTCTCTCTCCCCTCTCCCCCTCTCTCTCCCCTCTCCCCCTCTCTCTCCCCCTCTCTCCCCCTCTCTTCCCCTCCACCCTCTCTCCCCTCTCTCTCTCCTCTCTCTCCCTCCCTCCCCTCTCTCCCCCTCCCCTCTCTCTCCCCCTCTCTCCCCCTCTCCCCCCTCTCTCTCCCCCTCTCCCCCCTCTCTCCCCCCTCTCTCTCCCCCTCTCCCCTTCTCTCTCCCCTCTCTCTTCCCTCTCTCCCCCTCTCCCCCCTCTCTCCCCCCTCTCTCTCCCCCTCTCTCTCCCCCTCTCCCCCTTCTCTCTCCCCTCTCCCCCCCCTCTCTCTCCCCCTCTCCCCCTCCCCCCTCTGTCTCTCTCCCCCTCTCTCCCCCTCCTCTCTCCCCCTCTTCCCCTCCACCCTCTCTCCCCTCTCTCTCTCCTCTCTCTCCCTCCCTCCCCTCTCTCCCCCTCCCCTCTCTCTCCCCCTCTCTCTGCCCTCTCCCCCCCCTCTCCCCCTCTCTCTCCCCCTCTCCCCTTCTCTCTCCCCTCTCCCCCCTCTCCCCCTTCTCCCCCTCTCTCTCCCCTCTCCCCCCTCCCCCCCTCCATCTCTCTCCCCCTCTCTCTCCCCCTCTCTTCCCCTCCACCCTCTCTCCCCTCTCTCTCTCCTCTCTCTCCCCTCTCTCTCTCCCCCTCTCTCTCCCCATCTCTCTCCCCCTCTCCCCTCTCCCCTCTCTCTCCCCCTCTCTCTCTCCCCCTCTCTCTCCCCATCTCTCTCCCCCTCTCCCCTCTCCCCTCTCTCTCCCCGTCTCTCCCCCTCTCTCTCCCCCCTCTCCCCTCTCTCCTCTCTCCCCCCTCTCTCTCCCCCTCTCCCCCTCTCCCCTCTCTCTCCCCCTCTCTCTCCCCCCTCTCCCCCCTCTCTCCCTGTTCCACCTGTTGACTCTCTCTATCACTCTCTCTCACTCTATTCTCCCTCTCCGTGACCCCTTCCTCTCTCTGCCCCCTCTCACCCCTCCCCTCCTCTCTCCCCTTCCCTCCAACCCTCCTGCACCTCTTTCTCTCCCTCCACTGTACACCTCTGCCTCCCCTCACACTCTCCCCTCCCTTCTGCCTCTCCCTCTCCCCTTTCTCTCCCCTACTCTCCCTCATTCTCCCCTTCGCCTCTCCTTCATCCTTCTCCCTCTCTCCCTTCCCTCTCCCTCTCTTCCTCTCCCCTCTCCCCCCTCCCCCCCTCCGTCTCTCTCCCCCTCTCTCTCCCCCTCTCTTCCCCTCCACCCTCTCTCCCCTCTCTCTCTCCTCTCTCTCCCCCTCTCTCTCTCCCCCTCTCTCTCCCCATCTCTCTCCCCCTCTCCCCTCTCTCCTCTCTCCCCCCTCTCTCTCCCCCTCTCCCCCTCTCCCCTCTCTCTCCCCCTCTCTCTCCCCCCTCTCCCCCCTCTCTCCCTGTTCCACCTGTTGACTCTCCCTATCACTCTCTCTCACTCTATTCTCCCTCTCCGTGACCCCTTCCTCTCTCTGCCCCCTCTCACCCCTCCCCTCCTCTCTCCCCTTCCCTCCAACCCTCCTGCACCTCTTTCTCTCCCTCCACTGTACACCTCTGCCTCCCCTCACACTCTCCCCTCCCTTCTGCCTCTCCCTCTCCCCTTTCTCTCCCCTACTCTCCCTCATTCTCCCCTTCGCCTCTCCTTCATCCTTCTCCCTCTCTCCCTTCCCTCTCCCTCTCTTCCTCTCCCCTCTCCCTCCCTCCCGCCACCTCCCCCTCCCCCTCTCTCTCTCCTGTCCCCTCTGTCTCTCCTCTCCTCTACCCTTACCCCTCTTCCTCTCTCCCTCTCCTTCACCTCTATCCCACTCTCCTTTCTCTCTCTCTCTCTTTCTCATGTTCCCTTCACCCTCTTCCCCTGCCCTCCCCCTCCCCCATCATGATAACCCCCTCCTGTCCTGTGACAGAACTTTACCCACGTTGCCGCTCTCCGCAAGGTAACACGAGTCGGTCGTCCCTCACTCCCAGTTCTGACGAAGGGTCTTCAGGCCTGGTCCGTGAACCCAGTCTCCATCCCCACGGACGCTGACTGACCTGCTGAGCCTTTCCAGAGTTTGTACGTTACAGATGACTACATCAGATTAACGAGTGACTTAGCAGAGGCTGGGGGGAGGGGAACAGGGGGGCAGCCGTTGGGTGGGGGAGGGGGAGGGGAAGGAGGGGAGAAAAGGGCGGACCGAGTAAGAAGGACGGAGAGGTGATAGGAGAGAGGATGGGAAAGAGGGGAGGGAGGAAATGGGGAGGAAGAAGAAGAGGAGGGGGTGATGGGGAGGGGAGTGAGGAAACAGAAGGAAGAAGGAGTTGGGATGTAATGTTGAAATTGTACAAGGCATTGGTGAGGCCAAATTTGGAGTATTGTGTACAGTTCTGGTCAGTGAATTATAGGAAAGATGTCAATAAAATTGAGAGAGTACAGAGGAGATTTACTAAAATGTTGCCTGGGTTTCATCTCCTAAGTTACAGAGAAAGGTTGAACAAGTTGGGTCTTTATTCTTTGGAGCGTAGAAGGTTGAGGGGGGACTTGATAGAGGTGTTTAAAATTATGAGGGGGATTGATAGAGTTGATGTGGTTAGACTTTTTCCATTGAGAGTGGGGGAGATTCAAACAAGAGGACATGAGTTGAGAATTAAAGGGCAAAAGTTTAGGGGTAACATGAGGGGGAACTTCTTTACTCAGAGAGTGGTCGCTGTGTGGAACGAGCTTCCAGCAGAAGGGGGTGAGGCAGGTTCGATGTTGTTGTTTAAAGTTAAATTGGATAGATATATGGACAGGAAAGGAATGGAGGGTTATGGGCTGAGTGCTGGTCGGTGGGACTAGGTGAGAGTAAGAGTTAAGGAGGGAGAGGGAAGGAGGGAATGGGAAGGAGGAAGAAGAGGAGATGGGAAGGGGCAAGAAGAGGGGGTTGGGAGGGAGGAACTGGGAAGGAGAAAGAAGAGGAGGAGAGGGGAGGGGAAGGAGGAAGAAGTGGGGAAGGGGAGGATGAGGAGGAGAGAGAGAGTAAGTGGGAGGGAAGGGTAGAGAGAGGGAATGGGAAGGAGGTGACGGGAGGGGAGGAGAGGGGAAGAAGTCGCACACTTCCTCTTCTTCCTGCCTTGAGCAACTCTGGTTAAAGACACACTCTGGTCACCCCATCACGGGAAGGATGAGGTGCTTTGGAGAGGATGCAGTGAAGGTTCACCAAGGTGCTGCCTGGATTAGAGAGTATCTGATTAAACACTCTATTACCGCTGATGTCGGGGCGGCTCGGTGGTGTAGTGGTTAGCACAACAGTTTACAGTTGCTGGTGAACGCCGCAGGCCAGGCAGCATCTATAGGGAGAGGATTGTGTGCAGTCTGGGTCCCCTAATCTGAGGAAAGACATTCTTGCCATAGAGGGAGTACAAAGAAGGTTCACCAGATTGATTTCTGGGATGGCAGGACTTTCATATGATGAAATACTGGATCGACTAGGCTTGTACTTGCTGGAATTTAGAAAATTGAGGGGGGATCTTATTGAAACGTATAAAATCCTTTTGTTGAGCATTTTAGAGAACAATGGATGATTAGCCCACTGCACCCTGCATGATGACCTCAAGGCAAAACTTAGCAATTTTAGTATTTAGTGCAACTTCAGCAACATCGCCGAACAGTGAGGCAGCAAAAAATATGTCCTTGAGAAGCTATACATTTTACTTAAGTGTTCGTTCACAAAAGACACGTCAGGCAAGCTGGCATATAAAAATTCTCAGAACAAGGAAGTACAGATAGGCAAACAACAGGAATTCTGCAGATGCTGGAAATTCAAGCAACACACATCAAAGTTGCTGGTGAACGCAGCAGGCCAGGCAGCATCTCTAGGAAGAGGTGCAGTCGACGTTTCGGGCCGAGACCCTTCGTCAGGACTAACTGAAGGAAGAGCTAGTAAGAGATTTGAAAGTGGGAGGGGGACGGGGAGATCCGAAATGATAGGAGAAGACAGGAGGGGGAGAGATGGAGCCAAGAGCTGGACGGGGGATTGGCAAAAGGGATATGAGAGGATCATGGGACAGGAGGTCCAGGGAGAAAGACAAGGGGAAGGGGGGGAACCCAGAGGATGGGCAAGGGGTATAGTGAGAGGGACAGAGGGAGAAAAAGGAGAGAGAGAGAAAGAATGTGTGTATATAAATAAATAACGGATGGGGTACGAGGGGGAGGTGGGGCATTAGCGGAAGTTAGAGAAGTCGATGTTCATGCCATCAGGTTGGAGGCTACCCAGACGGAATATAAGGTGTTGTTCCTCCAACCTGAGTGTGGCTTCATCTTTACAGTAGAGGAGGCCGTGGATAGACATGTCAGAATGGGAATGGGATGTGGAATTAAAATGTGTGGCCACTGGGAGATCCTGCTTTCTCTGGCGGACAGAGCGTAGATGTTCAGCAAAGCGGTCTCCCAGTCTGCGTTGGGTCTCGCCAATATATAGAAGGCCACATCGGGAGCACCGGACGCAGTATATCACCCCACCGACTCACAGGTGAAGTGTCGCCTCACCTGGAAGGACTATCTGGGGCCCTGAGTGGTGGTAAGGGAGGAAGTGTAAGGGTATGTGTAGCACTTGTTCCGCTTACACGGATAAGTGCCAGGACAGATACGGTTATTTTAATGTCTCGGTTGCGAGGCACATTTCAGTCACGCGGAGTACATTAGTTGCAGATAAGTGATTGTAGACTTCGAATTCACACTTTAAAACAAATCATTGGCCCCTCAGTGCCCATTACAATGTAAGGCCTTGATAGTTTCTCCCATACCGTGGGAGGAGGCTCTCCGAGTTTTCGGGGTGAGAGAGATTTCTGATTTGGGACGGTGTGTGAGTGGGAAGGGAGCCCGGGGGGAGTCACTGTGGCGCGGACACGGTGCGCCAGTGGTGGAGGGAAGAGCTGTTTAGGAGAGAGTGCGGGGTGGCCCGAAACAATCCTGACTTGTCCCTTGTAAACCGAGGAATGGTCTTGGGGTGTCTAGGGAGAGAGACACTCGGAGTCTGGTGACCCAACAGTCCCCCGCTGGCACCAACGTCTTCAGGGGGCCGGTATCCGCCAGTCCTCTCCGGGGATCGTCACCTCGTCGTGGCGGAGAGGTTTGGCGAGACCCTGAGGTCCCGAGGGTGATGCCGCCTGGAGTTTAGCTCCTGGTGGGATCACCCAGGGCGGTAAGGTCAAGGCTTCCAGTCAGAGAGCGGTCCAACCAAGACCTCAGCGGCGGAGATGGCAGAAGATGACAACGGGAGGGAAGACCTTTGTGTCTTTGCAAGCGAAGGGACCACGGATCTCCCCGCGTTAAACAAAGTCACGCACGGACGTTCTCCACTTAGGGAATCTACCGGTAGACAGCCGCTTCGGAGAACATTGTTCTCGGCTCCAGCGGCCTCTGCTACCCTCACCACCCGGGACAAGCCCTCTCCTCATAGGGGAGAGGAGGCGAAGACCCACCTTTAGCATTTTAGGAACAGCTTCTCCTCCCTCCGCCATCGGATTTTTGAGCGGCCCATGAACCCACGGACACTACCTCGCTATTCCTCTTGGCACTATTAATTCATTTCGTTGACTTAAAGACCTTTGTGCCTTTGGTTACGGCTGCTGCAAGACCACAAATACCGCGCGGAGGTACGTCCTTACCAGAGGAGGCGTGAGGCGCTCCTTCCCTCCGCCAGCCTGCACGTCCCCCCTTGGGCAAGGTGGAGTACCTGCTTAGCCCCCCGATCAGAGTCACACGAGGCAGGCGGTGGACGGTCGTACGAGCAGCCGGTGCAGATCACAAGTCCTGACGCCCGACAGACAATTTCTAAAGAGTATTGATAATGGGTGGGGGGGGGGGGGGGAATCACCCATCTTGTGAAGTCACTGCCCAGAAGAACACAATGGCAAAGCACTTCTGTAGAAATATTTCCCAGGAACCATCATGGGAAGAGCATGATCGCACATAGTCAATGATAATGAACGTGATTCTCCATTCTCCTCGGGTATGGGTATTTCTGGAACATTCCCAAACCTTTCTTACCTATTCCATTGAGGGTGTTATTGAGTGAACGGCGGCTAACGCTGTGGGGTATTGATCAGTAACCTTGCCATTAATACCCAATCATAAAATCTCAGTTACACTGCCGGGAAAGGGCTTTGGTCCAGGATCGACGGTTCCTTCCCCCACACCGCCGGTGATACAGAGGGCTCTCCCCTCACCGCGACCCCCCCCACCACCACGGCACTGACACCTCTCCCGGCAACGCCTCCACTCAGCCGGAGAGGGACGGGAGCGGCTGGGACCCCAGTGTGAGTTTCAGACTGACCCCGACGCACAAACCCCCAGGCACAGGCACACCGTGAGAGAGAGACAGAGACAGAGGGAGTGAGAGAGGGAGAGAGTCACTGAGACACATACACACCAAATTGGTCGGGGGGGGGGAGACATAGACAGATAGACAGACAGACAGACACACTCACACACACACACACACACACACACACAATGAGAGAGAGAGAGGACAGAGAGACACACACAATAAGAGAGAGAGAGAGTGAGAGAGTCACTGAGACACACATACACACCAACTTGGTGGGGGGTGGGGTGGGAAAGAGACAGACACACACACAATGAGAGAGAGAGGGAGACACACACACACATAGACACATCAATAGACACCCAGACATATATACATACCCCGACATACAGAATCAATCATAACTCAGGCACACGCCAGGGTTAACACACAGATGTGCAAATACACACTAATACACACGTGGTGCATGCTCACACACACACACACACACTTGGTCTGTTGACAGTGATAAGAGGTTTCCACCGATCCCAGTGGTCTCACCAGAACCCTGGACCCCAGGCAAGTTCTGCTCCCCACCTCCTCGCCCCAGGGATCGGCCTGCCCTCCACGCACAGACGCTCCCTCTTCCAGCCGGGAGATGGCCCCTGAATCTCCTCTTACCGTGTGTCTGTCCAATTACCTTTTAAATGTTGTTAAAACACCTGCTCTGGGTGAAGAAGTTGCCCCTCAGCTTTGGGGGACTTTGGGGTTCCGCCATTCATTCTTTGGGGCACTCTGTTTTCATGGATGTTTGTGAAGAAAAAGAATTTCAGGATGTATATCTCCCTAACATTAAATGCACCTGTTGAAACCTGTGCCCTCTGCTTCGAGATCCCCCAATCTTGGGAAACCCTCTCTGCGACACTTGTGATTTTGTACACCCCTGTAAAATCGCCCCTCCTTCTCCAAAACTTCAAGGAAGGGAGTTTGATCTCTCCCTATCAGTTTGCCTATCATTCCTTCACATTTCAAGGAATAAAGAACTAATTGGGTCCCGTTGGACTAGGCTCCAGTAGCTCAGGATCTTTGCCTGTATAAGACCATAAGACATAGGCGCACAATTAGGCATTTAGCCCAGTAAGTCAGCCATTCTATCATGACTAATTCATTATCCCACTCAACCCCAATCTCCAGCCATCACAGGATTTTAAACAATAGAGGGAAAAAGCTCCAGCCTTCTCCCTATGACCTATGATGATGCTACTAATTAAGAATCTATTGATCTTTGCTTTTAGTACACTTACCGATGGCTGTGGAGGAATCAGTGGCAAAAAATTCCACAGATGCACTACCCTCTGGCTAAAGAAATTTCTCCCCATCTCTATGTGCTAAAAGGACATCTCTCTATTCTGAGGCTGTGCCCTCTGGTCCTGGACTCCCCCACCATAGACAACATCCTCTCCACATCCACTCTTATCTTTCAATATTTGATATGTTTTAATGAAAGCCCCCCCCGCCACCATTTCTGTAGCTGGAGAATGTCACCCAGGTTTTCTGCATTTTGGATGTGGACTTGGACTATGGACTTTTTTTTTCAGACTTATAGTTTTTTATAATCTGTGCTTTTCACCTGATCTTTCTCAATTTTTGTGTGCAGGGGAGGGGGATTTGGTGGGGGACGCAACGTAACTGTTCCGGTGTTGTCCGTTTCTTTTGTGAGGGGAGGGGGGCTTTGGGAGTAGCTGGCCGTGCTGCCGTCCTATTCCTTCTTGGTTTCATGGCTATCTGGAGAAGGATAATTTCAGAGTTGTATACTTTGATCATGAATGAACCTCGGAACTTTTAACCCCGGTGAGTACAGACCCAGAACTCCTCATATGTTAACCCTTCTATTCCCGGGACCACTCTCGTGACAAACAACAGAAAATCTGCCGACGCTGGAAATCCAAGCTACACACACAAAATGGTGGAGGAACTCAGCAGGCCAGGCAGCATTTATAGAAACATAGAAACGTAAAAAATAGGTGCAGGAGTAGGCCATTCATCCCTTTGAGCCTGCACCGTCATTCAGTATGACCATGGCTGATCATCCAACTCAGAACCCTGTACCTACCTTCTCTCCAAACCCCCTGATCCCTTTAGCCACAAGGGCCATATCTAACTCCCTCTTAAATATAGCCAATGAACTGGCCTCAACTGTTTCCTGTGGCAGAGAATTACACAAATTCACCACTCTCTGTGTGAAGAAGTTTTTTCTCATCTCGGTCCTAAAAGGCTTCCCCTTTACCCTCAAACTGTGACCCCTCATTCTGGACTTCCCCAACATCGGGAACAATCTTCCTGCATCTAGCCTGTCCAATCCCTTTAGGATTTTATACGTTTTAATAAGATCCCCCCTCAATCTTCTAAATTCCAGTGAGTATAAGCCTAGTTGATCCAGTCTTTCATCATATGAAAGTCCTGCCATCCCAGGAATCAATGGAGAAGAGTACAGTCGACCAGTCGGGCCGAGACCCTCCGGCAGGAATTCTTGTGAAACTTCTCTGAACCCTCTCCAACGCCAGCCCAAAACTGCTCACAATATTCCCAGTGAGGCCTCACCAGTACCTTTTAAAGCCTCAGTATCACAACCTTGCTTTTATATTCTAGTCCTCTCGAAATAAAAGCTAACATCACATTTGCCTTGCTCAACCTACAAGGTTGGCCAAACTTCAACAGAGCAGCCAGGACTGAGAGTACAGTTCTTCATCATAGATCAGCTGTCATCCCTGGAGGCCAGCTGACGATAAATCTGACTGAAAGCAGTTAAATTTACAGGGAGGGGAGATGGCAGGAAGCCCGTGTTGACCTTAGCTGTCTCACTCCCAGTATAGGGAGGACGGGACGGAATCAGGAGTGACTGGGGGGGGGGGAAGGGAGAGTGATTTTGGAGGGGGAATGGAGGACAGACAGGGACAGTAGGGCGAGAGGTGATGGGTGACAGGCTCCCAGCTCTCCCACCGATCAGAATAATTGCTCCTGCAAACTGAGCTTGGCATCGGATCCATGTGCGGATCGATCGGCCAGCATGTTGGAAACTGGTGCCCTTGAAGGGTCTGGGAAGGTGCACGCAGTCCAAGGTCCAAGAGTGCGGGAGACTGAGACCCTGAACTTCCCACTCCCACCCCAGCCTGTGTCAGCGAGAAGGAGCTCCCAGCTGGATGGCTTCAGAAGTGTCAGTGAGGGAAGGTGGGAGAAGACAGAGAGAGAGAGATTGAGAGAGACTAGTACTCCCAAGGCAGGCACGGTATGGGTCAGACACAGAGTGACGATCGCTCCACACCGTCCCATCACACACTCCCGGAGTCAGACACAGAGTGAAGCTCCCTCCACACTGTCCCATCATACACTCCCGGAGTCAGACACAGAGTGAAGCTCCCTCCACACCATCCCATCACATACTCCTGGGGTCAGACACAGAGTGAAACTCCCTCCACACCGTCCCATCACAGACTCCCGGGGTCCGACACAGAGTGAAGCTCCCTCTACACCGTCCCATCACACACTCCCGGGGTCAGACACAGAGTGAAGCTCCCTCCACACCGTCCCATCACACACTCCCGGGGTCAGACACAGAGTGAAGCTCCCTCCACACCGTCCCATCACACACTCCCGGGGTCAGACACAGAGTGAAGCTCCCTCCATACCGTCCCATCACACACTCCCGGGGTCAGACACAGAGTGAAGCTCCCTCCACACCGTCCCATCACACACTCCAGGGGTCAGACACAGAGTGAAGCTCCCTCTACACCGTCCCATCGCACACTCCCGGGGTCAGACACAGAGTGAAGCTCCCTCCACACCGTCCCATCACACACTCCCGGGGTCAGACACTGAGTGAAACTCCCTCCACACCGTTCCATCACACACTCCCGGGGTCAGACACTGAGTGAAACTCCCTCTACACCGTCCCATCACACACACACTCCCGGGGTCAGACACAGAGTGAAACTCTCTCTGAACTGTCCCATCACACAGTCCAGGGGTCAGACTCTCTTTCTAGGTCAATGGCATCTCTTCTACTGCAGGCTGACTGAAACTGAGGACAATATTCCAGATGCGGTCTCAACAGTATCTTGTACAACTGGAACAAAACCTCCCAAGGTCTATCTGTGTCCTGACTGATGAGCCCCCAGTGTGCCAAACACCTTCTTCACCACCCCGCCCACCTGCAATGCCCGCAAGACCCTCAGATCTCCTGGGCGCCAGCATCTCCCAGGATCTGCGGGCTGCACTTCTGCGGGCTGGAGGAGACCGTGTACCACATGTACACGGAGTGTGTGAGGCTGCAGCCCCTTTTCGCGTTTTTGCGTGGGCTGCTTCTCGCCTTCTGGTTGCATTTCAGTCCCACCCTATTTATATATGGTCATCCAGTAAGGAGGGGGGCACAGAGGGATGAGGATGTCCTTGTCAACTTGCTCCTGGGGCTGGCGAAAATTGCCATCCGTGGCTCCTGGAAAAGGGTGGCAGGAGGTTCTCCCCGGGCGGACTGCCTGGCTATGTTTAGGGGGTATGTTCGTGCCCGGGTGAACATTGAAAAGGAATACGCACAGTCCACGGCGACCGTAGAGGTGTTCCGGGACCGTTGGGCTCCGCGGGGTGTAAATGCCATCATTGATGAGGATGGCAATATATTGGTTTAAGATGTATTGTCTGTTTGTAGTGTAGTAAATATGTTAGTCACTGGGTTTGTAAATATTGTATAGCACCGACATTTGTAATAAAGAATTTTGTATAAAAAAAAGGATCTATCCTGGGCTCAACGTAGCGTTGCAATCTCGAAGAAGGCATGACAGCGGCTATATTTCGTTTGGAGTATGATGGGATTTGGTATGTTTCCAAAGATTCCAGTAAATCTCTGCGACTGACCGTGCAGAGTACATCTAACTGGTTTCATCACTGTCTGGTATGGTGAGGATTATACACACAGCTCCATACCCACCATCAGGGTCATCTCCAAAAGACGATGCCTCAGAAAGGCGGCGTCCATCATTAAGGACCCCCACCACCCAGGACATGCCCTCTTCTCATTGCCACCATCAGGGAGGAGGTACAGGAGCCTGAAGGCAGACACTCAGCGATTCAGGAACAGCTTCTTCCCCTCTGCCGTCCGATTTCTGAATGGACGTTGAACCAATGAACACTACTTCACTATTTTACATATATACTGTATATCGTACAAGAGATGTACAGGGTGTCCAGGGAGAGGTAGCACCTCTGGTGAAGGGGCTTCGCCATTCTGGGCAGTTCACTCACTATTGCCCCCCCCACCCCCGCCGGACACTCGGCTCTCACCCGCGGCCCCAAGCAGCCGCCTACGCGGGACGGCGGCCGCGCCCCGGTGCGCCGCTTCGACGGGCCGGCCCAACCAGGCGAGGGCGGCCGGTGGGGGCCTCGTATACCCCGGTGAGACAGGGACACGCCCGTCCCAGCACGCGGAGTCGGACCGGGCGGACGAGATGGACGGGGGGGGGGGTGGGCGGGGGGAGAGAGCCAGCGGCCAGGAGGGGCGGTTCCACGAGGCCCCGGTGGGGAGCGAAGGGCGCGGCGAGGCGCAGAAGGCGTCGCGGCCACCGCAGCCAAGGAAGACCCCGGTTTGCGACGCTGGCTCGTATCACTGGACCCGGACTTCTGCGGTCCAGGGAGTGGAACTGCCCCAGAGCTTTTCCTCTTTAAAAACTCTCCCATCGTCGGACCCGGTGGGCAACCGCCAGTAAATAAAACATGCTATCAAGTACAACTTATCTTTCTTAATACGAGCATTCTAACAAGAAGTAAGAACAATAAGAAATATATATGGTACTGTATAGAATATTTTATGAATTGCACTGTCTTTCCGCGACAAAACAACAGATTTCATGACAGTATATCGATTTTTAGAACTTCCTCTAATTGCCCCCCCACCTTCACATTGCCTCCATCTCCCCCCTCTCTCACCTGATCTCCTTCCCTGCCCATCGCCTCCCCCTGGTGCTCCTCACCCTTCCCTTCCTTCCAAGGCCTTCCGTCCTCTCCTATCAAGCCTCCCGCCTTCTCCAGCCCTTCATCCCTTTCACTTCCCAGCTCTTCACTTCACCCCCTCCCTCCCGGTTCCACCCATCACCTGCCGCCTTGTACTTCTTCCTCCCCTCCCCCCACCTTCTCACTCTGACCCTTCCCCCTTCCTTCCCAGTCCTGCCGAAGGGCCTCGGCCCGAAACGTCGACTGTGTACTCTTTTCTGTAGATGCTGCCTGGCCTGCTGAGTTCCTCCAGCGTTTTGGGCTCGGCTTGGGTTTCCAACGTCTGCAGATTTTCTCTTGCCTGAAATTTTATGACAAACGTCAGTGACAATGAACCTGATTTTTGAATCCGATCCAACACTTTATTCTGCCTTGTACGATCTCAATATGCTGATTCAATGAAAGCAATGGCATGCCAGACAAGGTTTTGCACTGTACCTCGGTCGTAAGCCAACAAGAGTGGACCACGTATCTGTAATCCTAAGGTCGACATCACTTAGTCAATCCCTGCTCTTCACGGTGAACGTCCTGTCCTGATTTGTCCTCCCAAAATCCAACACCTCGCAGCCATCCCCCGGATTAAACTGCGTTTGCCTTCCCTTGGCCCCCTTACCCAGCTGACCAAAGTTCAAAGCAAATCTATCAACAGAGTGTGCACACCACACACCACCTGGAGATTTATTTTCTTGCGGGCATCCGCAGGAAAATAAAGAAACACGATAGAGCCCATGAGTGTGAGTGAGGGCGAGGCCTCCGTCGGTCAGGGTCGACCACGGATGTTGCGTCCTAGATACGCGAGCCTGGGCAGGATGATACGGAGAGCAAGCTGTCGTCCGTGTAGCAAGCTCCCCCTCTCCACGCATCCGATGAACCCAAAGGAATGGCAGAGACCGACAGTTTGGGCACCAGGAGTTGCCAGTCAGTGTTGAACTCAGCGTAGGGCTGCCTCAGGGACTCCAGCTCCGGATCGTTACCTCCAGGTTTACCCCCGAAGCCTTCCCCATGAGCGGGTATGGCCGGGAGACAGCAGAGGTTTGAGATCAGAGCTACCAACCACGGACTGACAAGCCCCATCCTCCGGAAGCGACAGGTTTTAAGCTGCTAGTGACCCACCTTTGCCCCTTCTCCTGTCAGTAGAAAGTTCCGCTGGGCTTAGTAGCTAAGCCACACCTGAAGGCCAGAGGCTATTTGAGGCGCATGCAATTGGGAGCGTTTAATAGATAGTGGGAGCTTGTCCCCATTACCACCCCCGGCTATAACAACCTGAAGACAGCAAAATCCATGAAAAAATGCACACTACAAAGACCGAAAGAAGATCAGAATCCTCCGATTCTAACCGACAAACATCCAATGAGCAAAAGAGGACAAAACGTGAAATTGGTAATACGCTGATCGCGGGCCGCAGGTTGCCCGAAAGCGAGATCTCTCTGACAATCACCTCCATGATCGGGATTGTAACCACTTTACGTGTGTCGAGTGAATGTTGTCCATCTGGCACTGTGCGCCTGTGATGCTGACGTGAGGAAGTTTCTCATTCACCTCCCCACCACTCGCGTTGCGGACATGGACTCGTGCAGATGACGATAAACCCGACTCTGATCCTCACACAGTACAGGCCGATGAAAATCAGCTTTTTGCAGCAGCAGCTCTGTGTGTTGCAGACTTGACGCATATAAACGTTAACACATACCTGAGGTACCTCCTGTACCTTCTCCGTGGATTGTCACCTTGTCGTGGTGGAGAAGCTTGTGTGGTCCTGGGATCCCGAGAGCGATGTCGTCTGGAGCTATGCTCCTGCTAGGGTCACCCATGGCGGTAAGGTCTCTGACAAAGAACAATCCAACCAAGACCTCAACGGTGGAGCAGGCGGATGAAGTTACTTCGAACTCAACGGCTGTGAAGGCGGATGGAGGCTGCAACAAATCCATCAACTCCAGTCGTCGTGGTTTCCATGCAATTGGAATTAGTTGGTTGATTTGTGAAGTACCGTGTGCTTCTTGGAGTGCAACATCAAGTACACGTTAAACAAATACACGCACAGGCGTCTTCGCTCTGTGGGCCACTTCTTCAGAATGAAGACCATCATCCTCGACCTCGAGGGATAGCCACCACCACCTCCTGTACCTAGCAGAGTGGTCACTGAGTGTATGTCCGTGGTCTTCAGCTGCTGTAGCCGATCCAATTCAAGGTTTGACGTGTTGTGCATTTAGAGATGCTCTTCTGCACACTACTGTTCACTACATCCATCATCTGACATCCCCACCACCCAGGCCGTGCTCTCTTCTCGCGGCTGCCATCAGGTAGAAGGTACAAGAGCCTCAGGACTCGCACCACCAGGTTCAGGAACAGTTACTACCCCTCAACCATCAGGCTCTTGAACAAAAGGGGATAACTACTCTCACTTGCCCATCCATTGAGATGTTCCCACAACCAATGACCTCACTTTAAGGACCCTTTATCTCATGTTCTCGTTATTTATTGATATTTATTTATATTTGCATTTGGACACTTCATTGTCTTCTGCACTCTGGTTGATCTTTCACTGATCCTGTTTACAGTTACTATTCTATAGATTTGCTGAGTATGCCCGCAGGAAAATGAATCTCGGGGTTGTATGTGGAGACGTGTACGTACTCTGATAATCAAAATTACTTCGAACATTGTTGTAACGTTGAGGTTATCTGAGTTACTGTCGCCTTCCTGTCAGCTTGAACCAGTCTGGCCGTTCACCTCTGACCTCGCTCGTTAACAAGGCGTTTTCACCCACAGATCTGCTGCTCACTCGGTGTTTTATTTTTTGTTTCTCGCACCACTCTCTGTAAACTCTAGAGACTGGTGCGCGTGAAAAATCCCAGAATATCAGCAGTTTCTGAGATACTCAAACCACCCCATCTGGTGCCAAAAATCATTCCACAGTCAAAGTCTCCTAGATCACATTTCTTCCCCCATTCTGATCTCTGGTCTGAGCAACAACTGAGCCTCATGACCGTGTCTGCATGCTTTTACACATTGAGTTACTGCCACATGATTGGCTGATGAGATATTTACATTAACGAGCAGGTGTACTGATGTACCTAATAAAGTGGCCACTGAAATTAACATACAGTGTCTTGAAAGAGAGTATGTATCCCCACAATTATCTTCACATCTGACTGTCTCATTCTCTAAAATAAAAAAAAAATTGAAGTCAGATTTTTTGAGCTAATCTACAAAAAGTTGTGCATTGTGTCAAATCAATACAAAAGTTCTAAAATCTGCCAACTAATTATGAAAAATTAAAAGCCAAAATTGCTCGGCTGAAAAAATATTCATCCCCTTTGTAATTATTACATAGAAACATAGAAACATAGAAAATAGGTGCAGGAGTAGGCCATTCGGCCCTTCGAGCCTGCACTGCCATTCAGTATGATCATGGCTGATCATCCAACTCAGAACCCCGCCCCAGCCTTCCCTCCATACCCCCTGATCCCCGCAGCCACAAGGGCCATATCTAACTCCCTCTTAAATATAGCCAATGAACCGGCCTCAACTGTTTCCTGTGGCAGAGAATTCCACAGATTCACCACTCTCTGTGTGAAGAAGTTTTTCCTAATCTCGGTCCTAAAAGGCTTCCCCCTTATCCTCAAACTGTGACCCCTCGTTCTGGACTTCCCCAACATCGGGAACAATCTTCCTGCATCTAGCCTGTCCAATCCCTTTTGGATCTTATACGTTTCAATCAGATCCCCCCTCAATCTTCTAAATTCCAATGAGTACAAGCCCAGTTCATCCAGTCTTTCTTCATATGAAAGTCCTGCCATCCCAGGAATCAATCTGGTGAACCTTCTTTGTACTCCCTCTATGGCAAGGATGTCTTTCCTCAGATTAGGGGACCAAAACTGCACACAATACTCCAGGTGTGGTCTCACCAAGGCCTTGTACAACTGCAGTAGTACCTCCCTGCTCCTGTACTCGAATCCTCTCGCTATAAATGCCAGCATACCATTCGCCTTTTTCACCGCCTGCTGTACCTGCATGCCCATACGCTAACTTCCCTCGGGTACAAGTACCTTACTCGATGGCCTTGCACTAAAAGGGTGTTTGTGGAAGAGTGAAGGAAGAGCCTCTGGCTAAAACAAAAAGCATATCCTGGTCTGTAAAGACTTTGCAAAGTGCCACTTAGGAGATACTGTAAAGGTTTGGAAGAAGGTCGCGCGGTCGGGTGAGACTGAAGTGGAAGATTTTGGCCTCAACACTAAGTGGTACGTGTGGTGTAACTCTAATACTGCACATCAGCCAGGTAACACCGTCCCTACTGTAAAGTGTGGTGGAGGTAGCCACGTGCTTTAGGGATGCTTTTCCACAGCAGGGACGGAAGGGAGGAGGAGAAGATGGCGGCGCGACGCAGCGCGCGCGGCCTCTCCGGTGAATGATATCTGTAATCTCTCAAGTAGGGTGCCGTGCACAATCCTGATTTGATGGAGACGGACGTGAGAGAACGGAGGAACATCTGGAGAAACTTCTGAAGTGCCTGTTTCGCTGCCGCTGCTACTGTGTGGTAACCGGAATCTCCGGAGGGGAAGGCCCCGAGTCCTCGGCTTTGTTTGTTGCTCGGCGGCCAGGACGGGGTCGAAGCTCTCGGCAGAGATGGTGCTCAGTGCTCGGTGTCGGAGGGCTGGTCGGAGACTCGAAGTTTTCAGACGGACTCGGGGTTGGCTGTGGTTGGGTGCTTCCAATGCATTGATGGTTGTCGGTGCCTGGAGGTTTATGGCAGGGAGAGTTTCTCCCTTCTGCCGCCTGCTATCGGGGACTCGGGAGTCGATCGGAACTTTGAGACTTTTTCTTTACCGTTCCCATGATCTGCTCTTTATAAAAATAATGGGATTGCTTTGCACTGCTGTAACTATATGTTATGAATATGTGGTCTTGTCAGTGTTAGTCTTTGGTTTGTCTTGTTTTTTTTGTGATATCACTCTGGAGGAACATTGTATCATTTCTTAATGCATGCATTTCTAAATGACAATAAATGAGGACTGAGTGTCCTCGTAATCTAATCTAAAAATCTGGTCAGGATTGACGGGAAGATGAACGCTGCTAAATACAGAGAGATCCTGCATAAAAACCTGCTAGCCTCTGCCAGAAAGCTTAAACTGGGGAGGAAGTTAGTCTTGCAGCAGGACAACGAACCAAAACTCACTGTCAGAGCAACAACGGAGTGACTTCAAATGAAGAAAAGTGATGCCCTTGAGCGGCCCAGTCAGAGGCCTGACCTTAACCCGATCGAACATCTCCGGCAAGACCTCAAGATTGTTGTCCTCCACCGCTCCCCAACAAACCTGGCACAACTTGAGCAATTTTGCAAGGAGGAATGGGCAAATCTTGTTCCATCACGTTGTGCAAAGCTAATCGAGATTTATCAACAAATACTGCTGGCTGTAATAGCTGCGAGAGATGGTTCAACTAAGCACTGAGCAGAGGGAGATGAATACTTTTGAACTGTTGACATTCCAGTTCTTGAATATTTAGTTTTTCATGCTTTACAACCTTCCCTGTTTTTTTTGGGAAAAGGAGCAGGAAAATTAATCTCAGGGGAGGTGATGGTAACTGACGTATGCTTTGAACTTTGAACTCCCTCCAGAGCACACTCCTCAGCCAAACGGTAAGGAGGCAATTAAACTACCCCGTCGTCGGGACGGGGGAGGGAATCAGAGAATCCGGGGAATCAACATGCAAACAGTGCCGGAGTCTGGGATCGAACCTCCGACCGGGATCGAAAGAGGCTCTGCCCACTGCGCCACCCCGCCGCCGAAAGCCAAAAGAAGGGCTGCCGGTGTCGAAAATTTTAATCAGCAATAAAACCGGAAACGGTCAGAGGCAGCCGGCCGGTCGGGCAGCATCTGGGGAGAGAAGAGCTAACGTTTCGTCAGAACTTTTCGGGGGCGGGGGGGGGGACGGATTGGAGAGCGGAAAATGGCTGGAGCCAGCAGCTGCTGAAGGCCATCACCAAGCACGCTCGGTCCTCCAGCAACCCTGTGCTTCGTGGTCACCGTTACGAAATGTGCTTTTTAATCCCTACTTCTTTAATTACTCGGCTATAAATCCCCCAGCTGCCGAGTGGGATTTGAATTCATATCTCTGGATCAATACTTGCAGAGAGTCAAAGTCGTTAACTGTCGAGCTACCGTATCGCATTTCACCTCGAGAAGGAGGAACTTGGTTAAACCGCCCCCCCAGGCTCTGTTCTTCCTCTGACCCCTCTCTCCAGAGGGGCTGCCAGGACAGGAGGCTCGCAGGGGTGCTGCCTGGATTAGAGAGCATGTCTTGTAAGGATGAGTAGGCTAGGGCTTCTCTCTTTAGAGCAAAGGAGGATGAGAGGTGCTCGTAAGTGTAATTGCGGGGAAAGCCTCTAATTCCCCAGGAGTCTGCGGAGATTCGGCATGAGGTCTAAAACTTTGACAGACCTCCGTAGATGTGTAGTGGAGAACGTATTGACTGGCCTGGTACGGAAACACCAATGCCTTTAAATGAAAAATCCTGCTAAAGGTAGTGGATTTGGCCCAGTCCATCACGGGTAAAGCCCTCCCAGCCATTCAGCACATCGACATGAAACGCTGTCGCAGGAAAGCAGGGTCCGTCATCAGAGACCCCCACCACCCAGGCCGTGCTCCTTTCTCACTCCTGCCATCAGGTTGGAGGTACAGGAGCCTCAGGACTCGCACCACCAGGTTCAGGAAGAGTTACCACCCCTCAACCATCAGGCTCCTGAACAAAAGGGGATAACTACACTCACTTGCCCATCCATGGAGATGTTCCCCCAACCAATGACCTCACTTTAAGGACTCTTTACCTCATGTTCTCATTATTTATTGTTATTTATTTATATTTACATTTGCACAGTCTGTTGTCTTCTGCACTCTGGTTGATCTTTCACTGATCCTGTTTACAGTTACTATTCTATAGGTTTACTGAGTATGCCCGCAGGAAAATGAATCTCAGGGGTCATATGTAGTGACATATATGTAGTCTGATAATAAAATTACTTTGACTTTGAGTTCACTTTAAATGAGGTGTGCACGTATCGCATGATGGCATACGCAATTCACGTATTTGTACATAAAACCCGTAATTAATTATTTAAAGAACAGGAATACGTAATCAAACAATGTATATACACAAGATTACTCAAGTACTGAATACACAATGACAGTAACAGAACACGGGAACTGGTTCGCCGTTACATCCCGCGCGGAGAGGGCAGATTTTCGACGGTAGAGAACTGGAGACGGAAGTGCCCGTACTCTGCCTCGCTACCTCACGGCCACTCAGAGCTGCGGGCAGTGCCGGGCAACCGGGGAAGCCACCCAGCGCACAGGAAGATCCCACGCCCACTGGCCGGCTGGCCCGTCGCGATTTCGCGGAACAGGTGGCGCTGATGCCTCCGCCCTGTATAAGGGGGTAGGGCAGGAGGGAGGGCGGGGGTAGAGATGGGTGAGAGAGGGAGAAGGGGGATGGACAGGGAGAGGGAGGGGGAATAAGGCAGAAGAGGTAGCAGAAAAAGGGATAGAAATGAGGGGAAGTGGAGGAGAGAGGGAGGGGCAGGTGATAGGGAGGAGAGTGAGGGAGAATGGGGAGAGGTGGGGGGGCAAGGATGAGAGAGGGGGAGAGGGGAAGGGAAGAAAGGTTAAAGGGGAGAGGGGAAGGTGAGGGGGAGAAAGGGGAAAGGGATAGACTGGAGAGAGGGGAAGAAAGGGAAGAGGGAGGGGGAGAGGGGGCAGGGGAATGGAGGGAGAGGAAGGGGACAGGGGAAGGGAAGAGGAGGAGAAAGGGGAGAGAGGGGGAGAGGGGGCAGGGGAAGGGAAGAGAGGGGAAGAAAGAGGAGACAGAGGGGACAGGGGAAGGGGAGGGGGGAAAGGGGGAAAGGGACAGACTGGAGAGAAGGGAAGAAAGGGAAGAGGGAGAGGGGGAGAGGGGGCAGGGGAATGGAGGGAGAGGAAGGGGAAAGGAAGAGAGGGGGAGAGGGGGCAGGGGAGAGAAAGGGGGGAGAGGGGAAGGGAAGGCAGAGAAAGGGGAGAGAGGGGGAGGGAAGAGAGGGGGAGAGAGGGGGAGAAAGAGGAGACAGAGGGGGCAGAGGAAGAGGGGAGGAGGAGAAAGGGGAGAGGGAGAGAAGGGGAGAGGGAGAGAAGGGAAGAGAAAGGAAGGAAAGAAGGGAGAAAGGGGAGAGGGAGAAGGGGACAAGGAGGGAAAAGATGGGAGAAGGGGAGGGAGAGAAGAGCAAGGGGGACAGGGGGAAGGAAGAGAGGGGAGGAAGGCGAGAGGAAGAAAGGGAAGAGGGGAAGAGAAAGGGGAGAGGGGGAAGGGAAGAGGGGGAGAAAGTGGAGAGAGAGGGGGTAGGAGAAGAGGAGAGGGGGAGAAAGGGGAGGGAGAGATGGGAGTGGAACAGGGGAATGGAAAGGGGAGAGATAGGGAAAGAGGGGGAGGAAGGGAAGAGGGAGAGAGGGGACAGGGGAACAGGGGAAAGAAGGAGAGGGGAGAGAGGGAGAGAGGGGAGAGGGGAATGGGGAAGGGAGGAGAGGATAAAGTGTAGGGGGACTGGAGCAGAGTGGGAAGGGGAGAGAGAGGAGAAGTGGGAGAGGCAGGAAGAGAACAGGGAAGAGGGGGAGAGAGCAGGGAGAGAGGTGAGAGTGAGAGGGGCGAGGGGTAGGATTAGAGGGAAGGAAAGCAGTCTAACACAGGCTGCAGTGTGCCCACTGACGATTTCCTCCCCCAGCAATGACCTGATCACTGTTTCACGGTCACGGCTGCAGACTCAGCTTTCTCTCCCCCTGACGGAATTACTTGGCTGCCACTTGTCCAGCTGGACTTGACTTCCCCTTTTCCAAAAAATTGCAGGGTGGGGGTGGGGGGTAAAGTCTGGAGAGCTGGGACAGAATGAGCAGGGGTAGGGGGTAAGGGCTGGAGTTGCCACACACTCCTGGGGGGAGGGATTGAGGGGAAAGGTCAGAGGAGGTGAAGAGAGAGAGGATGATCTGTGTTTCGGTACTGTACACCCCGTAAATCTGTCTCCATTGATTTCAGCTACTATCGATCCAACATGGGGTAGCACAGTAACACAGTGGTTAGCACGACCGTTTACAGTACCAGAGACCCAGGTTCAATTCCCGACGCTGCCCGTAAGAAGTTTGTACGCTCTCTCTGTGACCACGTGGGTTTCCTCCGGGTGCTCCTGTTTCCTCCCACAGTCCAAAGACGTACCGGTTGATAGATTACAAAATGTCCCGTGATTAGACTAGGGTTAAATCAGGGGATTGCCAGGCAGTGTGACTCGAAGGCCTGGAAGAGCCTGTTCCAAACTGTATCTCAATTAATAAATAGACATCTCTTAACAATAAGATTGAGAGAGCACAGAGAAAATTTACAAGGATGTTGCTGGGTCTGGAGGACCTGAGTTATAAGGAAAGATTGAACAGGTTAGGGGTTTATTCCTTGGAACGTAGAAGGTTGAGAGGAGATTTGATAGAGGTGTACAAAATTATGAGGGGGGGGGAAGATAGCAGGCTTTTTCCGCTGAGGTTGGGTGGGACTACAACCAGAGGTCATGGGTCAAGGGTGAAAGGTGAAAAGTTTAAGGAAACCTGAAGGGAAACGTCTTCGCTCGGAGGGCCACGAGAGTGTGGAACGAGCTGGTGCGTGCGAGCTCGATTTCAACGTCTGAGAGACGTTTGGACAGGTACATGGATGGTAGGGGTATGGAGGGCGACGGTCCCAGTGCAGGTTGATGGGAGTAGGCAGTTTAAGTGGTTTGGCACAGACTATTTGGGCCGAAGAGCCTATTTCTGTGCTTTCTATGAGTCTAATTTTTCAGTGAAGTTACCAGTAACTGCAATATGGCTACTTCTGTATTTTACTGGAAGCTTCTTATTTTCTCACCACTGAAATCTGGCTGTTTTACAGGCTGATTCTTATCACCACATTAATATCTTTTCAGTCGGAGCACAGAGGACGACCATGGCTTATTTGCTCTCTTCCCCTCTTCTTTCTTGTCTTTTGCTCTTGTATGGCTCAGTAAAATGGCCGTAAGCAACCGGCTTTATGTCACATTTTTGACTCCCGAGGAACTTCCGTTTACTTATTGAGATACAGCATGGAATAACCTCTTCCGGAACCACGTCGGATTTAACCCTCGCCCAATCAGAGGACAGGTTGCAATGACCGATTAACCTACCAACCTGTAGGTCTTTGGTCTTTGGACTCCCGGGACTCTGGAGACCAATCCTGGGCCCAACATATCAACGCGTTTGCGAAGAAGCGGCTGTGTCTCACTGGGAGTTTGGGGAGACGTGGCCAGTCACCAAAAGTCTCGAGCAGATCTCTCTAGGGAGCTCTCCAACCGGCTCGCTTCACCGTCCGGTACGGAGGGGCCGCCGCACAGGATCGGGAACAGCTGCAGAGGGTTGTCGCCTCAGCCGGCTTCATCACGGGAACTAGCCACCCCACCGTTGCAGACACCTTCAGGACACGATGCCTCGGGAAGGGAGGGCACCCACCAGCAAGGACCCCCAACCCCTGGGGCACGCCCTCTGCTACCGCCAGGGAGGAGGTACAGATGGGTGAGACAGAGGCACCGATTCAGGAACAATAACTTCGCCTCCGCCAGCAGATTTCTGACCGGACAACGCACCCCTGAGCATTTTTTTTAGATTATGAGAACACTCAGTCCTCCTTTATTGTCATTTAGAAATGCATACATGCATTAAGAAATGATACAATGTTTCTCCGGAGTGATATCACAGAAAAACAGGACAAATCAAAGACCAACACTGACAGAAGCACATAATTATAGCATATAGTTACAGCAGTGCAAAGCAATACCATAATTTGATAAAGAACTGACCATGGGCACTGTAAAAAAAAGTCTCAAAGTCCCGATCGACTCCCGAGTCCCCGATAGCAGGCGGCAAAAGGGAGAAACTCCCTGCCATAAACCTCCAGGCACCGTCAACTTGCTGATGCCTTGGAAACAGCCGACCCTGAATCCATCCGTCCGAAAACTCCGAGCCTCCGACCAGCCCCTCCGATACAGCCTCCCGAGTGCCATCCTCTGCCGAGCGCCTTCGACCTCGCCCCGGCTGCTGACACAAGCAAAGCCGAGGATTTCGGGACCTTCCGCTCCGGAGATTCCGGTTACCACACGGTAGCAGCGGCAGCGAAGCAGGCATTTCAGAAGTTTCTCCAGATGTTCCTCTGTACTCTCACGTCCGTCTCCATCAAATCAGGATTGTGCACGGTCCCTTACTTGACAGATAACAGACATCATTCACCGGAGAGGCCGCGTGCGCTGCCGTCGCGCCGCCATCTTCTCCCCCTTCCCGGGAGGATCAAAAAAGACAAGATTATTCCTGACAAGATCTGCAGGTGCCAGAAATTCGGAGCAACACACACACACAGAGTGCTGGAGGAACTCAGCAGGCCAGGCAGCATCTTTGGGAAATAAGGTACAGCCGACGTTTTGGGCTAAGACCCTTCGGCAGGGCACTTCCGTAGATGGTGCCTGGTCCGCTGAGTTCCTCCAGCATTTTGTGCGCGTTGCTCACTAATTCTGCACCACATATTTAAATTTTGAATATTTATTTTTTGTTTTAGTTCATACAAACGTATTTTATGTCTCACACTATACAGCCAATATAAAAACTCCACTTCACGCATCAATGATAATGACCCTGATTCCGGTTCCACTGGCAATGAACACAGACAACATTCAGCAGAGCAGATACTTAATAGCATTAGCTTACAGCGACCTGTCAGAGCCAATATATAATTGCCAGACTAAGAACACAGTTAATATTGAATTAACAGTCGCAAAACCAGATCTTTTCTAATCAGTTACTCATCACTCTCCTGAAGGGCCTGCACTCCCGGTGTTTTGGGTCACACTGCATTGGGTGGCGGGGTGGGGATACGTCTCTACCAGAGGAGGTGTGAGGTGCTCCTTCCCTCCGCTAGCCTGCAGGTCACCCTTGGGCGAGGTGTAGCTCCTGCCTAGCCCCCCGATCAGGGTCTCGTGAAGCCATGGGAGCAGATGGTGGATGGTCGTACGAGCAGCCGGTGCAGACCACACAAAGTCCTGACGAAGGGTCTCGGCCTGAAACGTCGACTGTACCTCTTCCTAGAGATGCTGCCTGGCCTGCTGCGTTCACCAGCAACTTTGATGTGTGTTGCCAGACTACACAAAGCCTGGTTATATGACCACTGACGCCGGGCAGACGATCTCTGAGGAGTATTGATAATGGATGGGGTCACCTATCTTGTAAAGACACAAAAACACTGGTAGAACGCAGCAGGCCAGGCAGCATCTACAGAAAGGGGTACGATCGACGTTTCGGGCCGAGACCCTTTGCCCCGGCCTGAAACATCGACTGTACCCCTTTCTATAGATGCTGCCTGGCCTGCTGCATTCACCAGCATTTTTTGTGTGTGTTGCTTGAAATTCCAGCATCTGCAGATTTCCTCGTGTTTGCGTATCTTGTAAAGACACCGCCCGGAAGACGACAATGGCAAACCACTTCGGCAAAAAAGTTTGCCAAGAACAAGCACGGTCACGGAAAGATCCCGATCGCCCACGTCCTGCAACACGACACATAGCAGGGCAATGGACAGCGCGGGAACAGGCCCTTCGGCCCAACTTGCATATGCTGACCCGGATGCCTAACTGCGGTACTCCCGCTGCCCCCTGTTCTCAGCTCGCCTCCCAGAACCTTCTCGGAGACAGCAAAGCTCCAGATCGCCCAATGGGCCCGGAAGCGCGCCACTAAGCTGTAGTTCACAGGCTCCAGCAGTACCAGAGCCACTGTTATGTACCCCTGGGGTTCCTTCTTGCTGTGGACTGTCACTTTAAGGCACAAGAAAGAACTGAGACTAACTTTTGGATTTCTGCTGAGAGAGAGGGGTAGAGTTTACCTTTCAGCAACGTGTTTACACTTTTACAAGGACACTGACTACTGCTGTCAGATTCTGGGTTGCCATGGAAAGAGAGAGAGAGAGAGAGGGGTGGAGTTATTTGATGGACAATCGATGTTATTATGGTTTCTCTGCGGCATGTTTACTTTTAACAAGGACGGTTACAGACACAGAGAAACACATGCTCAGAGTCAAGATGGATTCAGTCATCGAAAGACACCGGTGAGTCGGCCGCTGGTTTAAGCTTTCAGTAGCCCGAAAAGGGGTGAGTTGAGATCGATCCTGAGTATTGATAAATGACTCTCACAAGTTTTCTGCAACTAGAACAAGTTTGCAGGAAGAGAAGAGAGGAGAGATAGGTTTGAAACAGAAGAAACCTAGTGACAAAAGCTAATGGCATGTTGGCCTTCATAACAAGGGGAGTTGAGTATAGGAGCAAAGAGGTCCTTCTGCAGTTGTACAGGGCCCTGGTGAAACCACACCTGGAGTACTGTGTGGAGTTTTGGTCTCCAAATTTGAGGAAGGACATTCCAGCTATTGAGGGCGTGCAGCGTAGGTTCACGAGGTTAATTCCCGGGATGGCGGGACTGTCATATGTTGAAAGATTGGAGCGACTGGGCTTGTATACACTGGAATTCAGAAGGATGAGAGGGGATCTGATTGAAACATATAAAATTATTAAGGGATTGGACACGCTAGAGGCAGGAAACATGTTCCCGATGTTGGGGGAGTCCAGAACCAGAGGCCACAGTTTAAGAATAAGGGGTAGGCCATTTAGAACGGAGTTAAGGAAAAACTTTTTCACACAGGGTTATGGTTCTGTGGAATGCTCTGCCTTAGAAGGCAGTGGAGGCCAATTCTCTGGATTCTTTCAAGAAAGAGTTAGATAGAGCTCTTAAAGATAGCGGAGTGAAGGTATATGGGGAGAAGGCAGGAAAAGGGTCCTGATTGTGGATGATCGGCCATGATCACAGTGAATGGTGGTGCTGGCTCGAAGGGCTGAATGGCCTACTCCTGCACCTATTGTCTATTGACAAAGAGGTCACTGTTTGGACTCTCTCCTAAGTAGCCCATGAGGGTGTTTGATTCCATTCGAATACGAAGGTGTGATTGTCACATAGTTAATCCCCAGGAGTGGGTTCTCTGGTCAGGGGAGTACCTTTGTGAATACCACTACTGTGTTACCCTTGTTTGGGTGTGGTAGTTCACTAAAGTAAGGCACCCCTGTGGCAAATCACTGTTGGAGTTATTTCGTATGTGGTGGAACTGGATAAGTGGCTATCATAGTTGTGTGTTTGGAGTAACCTTGTGTGATAATCCCTACCTAGTTTGGTAGCTTTACCACTTGAAGACAGTACCTCAGTGATAGACTACTGTTGGTGATAATCCATACGTGGATTCACCTTGTGTCCACCACTTTGGGATGTCCCGTAGCTGAATTCAGGGGTGGTACCACTTGTGTTGAAAGGATATTCATTGAAGATCACTGTCGGTGATATTTCGTGTGTAGAGTGGAACAACTTCGGAGATAAAACCTACTACTATGGCTATTTTGTATTGCTGTCATGGAATCTGTGGAATATCGATGTAATTGCCTTCTCACAACGTTCGCCTTTTGGATTACAAATCTCTCATTAATTAACCAGAGCATTGAACTGAACTATCTTACATTCCATCGTAAGACAGTATCTATTTACCCCTAGGCTTTTTTATTTCCAAACTTCCAAATTTATATACATATAATCTTTGCTAACCTGTTGAATATAATCTGAATCTATATTGCTGTATTGCGTAGTTATTAATAAATAGTATTAGTTAATAGCAATACCAGACTCCAAAGTGTTTTCCATTTCTGCTGGTTCTTTAACCCATCACGGGGTACATGACACCACGTTTCAAAGAAAAATGCGTAAGAGTGAAAGAACAAGCAAGAAAAAATCTTCTTGTGCAGGTCCTGCCGAAGGGTCTCGGCCCAAAACGTCAACTGTTTACTCTTTCTCATAGAGTCTGCCTGGCCTGCTGAGTTCCTCCAGCATTTTGTGCGTGGTGCGTAGAAGCCAAACAAAGAGTTTTGTGGACCATCTGGAAGACGTCACCCGGAGTAGCGCGCGTGCTGGTTTTTCTCCCCCCGCGGGGTGGTCAGTTGATGTTCTTGTTGACGTGTGCTCGATATTTTTTGCACGGGAGGGGTGGGGGGGTGTGACCTCATCCTTTGAACGGTTTCCATGGCTGCCGGTGGGGAAGATAAACCTCAGGGCTGTATACTGCGAACATACCTCAATAAGAAATGTGCTTTGAAGCCTATCCAAGAGGAATTTCTGACTCACCTGTCCGAATGCCTTTCGGATGTTGTAATTGTACCCATCACCCTCATGCGTGGAAAACGTTCAGAAACAAAACCAGGTTTATTTTCCAACATATGCAGTGGAATGTGTTGTTTGGTGGCCACTGTAAGGTGCAAGATATTTTTAAAATTACAACCGTCTCAACAGTGCTAACGAGGAATAGTGAGGGTGCGTTTATGAACCTTGCAAAAATCAAATGGCAGGGTTGTTCCTAAAACGTTGAGCATGTGACTTCTGGCTCCATGTTGGTTGCAATGACAATATCCCAGAAGGCGAGGTCCTTAATGATGGACGCCACCATCTTGAAGACGCCCTCGATGGTGGGGCGGGTTGGGCTCGTGACGGAAGCGGCCCGGCCTCAACCTCTGCACCTCTCGCGATCCCGCGGAGCTCCCCCGTGCCGGTCAGAATGCTCTCTGCCGGACAGGAACAGGACGGGGAGCCTCGTCCAACGCCCGCAAAATACTAGCGCAACTCAGCAGGTCAGGCGGCATCTGTGGAAACGAGTAAGCGGTCGACGTTTCAGGCCAAGTCCCTTCCTCAAGGAAGACGCCAGAATAAAAAGGTGTCGGGGGGTGGGGGGGGGAGAGGAGGCGGCTAGCTGTAAGGTGATAGGTGAAGCCATGCGGGTGGGAGAGGAATCTGGTTGGAGAAGAGAGTGAATAATAGGACAAAGGGAAGGAGGGGCGCCAGGGGAGGTGACAGGCAGGAGAGAAGAGGCAAGAAGCCAGAGTGGGGAATAGAAGAGGGAAGGCGGAAGGAGAAATCGATGTTCAGCCATCAGGTTGAAGGCTACCTAAACGGAATACAACGTGTCACTTCCCTCCACCCTGAGTGTGGCCTTGGAGATGGTGGGAAGTGAATGACATGCTGGATGCAGAGGCTTCATGGGGAGGTAGGCTAGGACAAGAGGAACTCTACCCCTGTTTGGGGGTAGAAAGGTCTCATTGTGGGAACAGATGCGAAGATGAAAGAACTATGAAAAGGGAGTAGCAGGACTGGCTGGTGGCACAACAACATCGGCGCCAGACCCGGGAGCAGAGGTTCCCAGGTTCGAAACCAGTCGGGTCCAGCCCCGAGCACGCTTTCCATCCGTGCCGGGTTGGGTGTTGAAATCGCAACTCGACCTCGTCAAATAAAGGGGAAAATACTGTGAAAATGTCTACGTGAGGAGTGGAGCGCCACAGTCTCTCTCTCTCGCTCTGTGCCTTGGAAAAAGCCATGAAAAATCTATAAGGGATGCACGCAGACGTGCGGGCACAGACTCGCACACAGGCACACACCAAAAAAATATAGCATTTTTTTTTAAAACAGGAGATGCATACATTGTTTTTTTTTACAGGAAACAAGGGGAGTGGGGAAAAGGAATAGTCAAGTTGGTTGTGGGAATTGGTAGGTTTATAACAGTGGTCCCCAACCTCCAGGCCGTGAAGCATGCAGGGGTGCAGTGGTAGCCGGAACGTACCCAGCGCATCTATAAGAAAAAAGCTGAAATAAACAAGCTAATTAATTATGTGCTGGGCAGCACCTAATTAGCTTGTTTATTTTGGCTTTTTTCTTAAAGGTGAGCTGGGTGCATTCTGGCTACCACTGCACCCCTGCATGCTTCGCAGCCCACTGGTTTATAATAGTATTGGGGACCGTTTTACACACCCAACAGAAAGGCAGGGCATTACTGGGGCCTATGCGGACGCCCACGACTACCCCTTGTGTCAGAGCAACTGAGCGACCGCTTAACACCAGATAGACATGGAACTGGCCATTGATCTGTCCCAATCAACATAGCTGCTGTCAGTTGATGCAGCCGGTCAAGGGTTTTTAAGTTCCTACACGTCCATCTCACCAGCAACCTCTCCTGATCCCACCAGACTGATGCAGTGATCAAGACACACCAAGGGATGTACATCAGTACTTGTGGATGAGGATTCTCAAATTCCTACAGATGTGCTACAGATTACCAACAGGTTGCATCCCAGCCTAGTACAGGAAGTGCTCTGGGCTGACAGAACCCACGGAGTATAGCAAACACTGCCTAGTTTGTCACGGGGTCATCAGTCCCTGTCATAATCCATTTTCATGTGGCATGCTGCTCCAGGGCAGAGTTCAGCTGAGGTTCTGCGAGATCGTGATTACAAAACATTGGGTTTTGAACTTCGCGCAACACGTCATGCTGGCGCTCTCAGTGACTGAGCAGCCCCCGTTAGTGGTCTCTCAGCCCACTAACCCCAGCGCGCTGCCGACTGACTTATGGGAGCAAACCAACTCCCGGTGGGGTGGAAAATTGGAGGGCAATTTTCATTCTGAAGGAATTCTTACACATCACTCCACTTCTGGCCTGTCACCTCACTGTCGTAAATGTTGCAAAAAGGCAGATTGTGTAGGTTCAGTATTTTTCCCTCAGTTCTCAGGCTGAGCTTAAGATCAGAAAGGTTCCCACCCACCCAAAAGGGTGACATACTATTCAACATTGTCGATAAATTTTCATGCTGTAAATGGTATTAATTAAAATCAATTTACAACCTTCACAAATTAAATCTACCAAGCCTACCTTGAGAAAATTATATCCCATTTTGGCTAAAACCAATAATAAATTTATTCTGTTTACCTTGAGTTTTAAGATAAACAGTATTAACAGGGATTCCTTTCACCCCAAGTCATACCACTTTGTCTCTTCTACCTCTGGCAGCCTGAAAGCCCAGGTGACCAGAGTCAAGTTCACCTTCTCCCCCAGTGCTGTCAGACTCCTGAACCCATCGTCTCTCTCACATCCCCTTCCGGGTGGCACTACCATGTTCTCCGACCCCTCAATTCCACCCATTACGTCATCACTTCCGCATTTCTTTCTGCGTTGCTGAACTCCATGCCGTTCTGCTGTTTTGTACAGATTGTTCACTCAGTGCATGCTAGTGTACGTTAACAAAAACCTGCCTCGTTTTAGGTGATGCAGGAGTTGCCTGGGAGGCTGCTGGTTTCACAGTGACCCTTCAGCAGGTCTCAATGATTGCAAGTGCAAACCAATATACAACCAAGCAGAGAGATTAAGTAGTTGTGAAATCTTTATTTCATTTTTTAAAAAATCAAATACAAAACAATCAGGGAACAGTCTAAACCTCCATCCGACACAGGGACACTGTACTAACCCACCCCACAGGCTGACACCATAGTGCCATGCTCACCACTGTTACAGCGCCACCAAGAGGAAGAAAGCTGAACTGTCAGTATATGTAGATGAAGGACATTTTTCAAAATGTCCCAGGGCTTGTTACTCCCTCTCTCTCCACTCGCTGCTTGACTGACCAAGCATTTTCTATTTCTGATTTCCAGTATCTTAAACCAGGCAGCACCTATAACCATATAACAATTACAGCACAGAAACAGGCCATCTCGGCCCTTCTAGTCCGTGCCGAACTCTCACCTAGTCCACCGACCTGCACTCAGCCCATAACCCTCCATTCCATTCCTGTCCATATAGCTGTCCAATTTAACTTTAAATGACATCGAACCTGCCTCAACCACTTCTGCTGGAAGCTTGTTAAACACAGCTACCACTCTCTGAGTAAAGAAATTCCCCCTCATGTTACCCCTAAACTTTTGCCCTTTAACTCTCAACTCATGTCCTCTTTTTTGAATCTCCCCCACTCTCAATGAAAAAAGCCTAACCACGTCAACTCTATCAATCCCCCTCATAATTTTAAATACTTCTATCAAGTCCCCCCTCAACCTTCTACGTTCCAAATAAAGACACTTGTTCAACCTTTCTCTGTAACTTAGGTGATGAAACCCAGGTAACATTCTAGTAAATCTTCTCTGTACTCTCTCTATTTTGTTGGCATCTTTCCTTTAATTTACTGACCAAAACTGTACACAATACTCCAAATTTGACCTTACAATGCCTTGTACAATTTCAACATTACATCCCAACTCCTATACTCAATGCTCTGATTTATAAAGGCCAGCATACTAAAAGCTTTCTTCACCATCCGATCCACGAGATTCCACCTTCAGGGAACTATGCACCATTATTCCTAGATTCCTCTGTTCTACTGCATTCTTCAATGCCCTACCATTTACGACGTATGTCCTATTTTGATTAGTCCTACCAATATGTAGCACCTCACATTTATCAGCATTAAACCCCTTCTGCCATCTTTCAGCCCACTCTTCTAACTGGCCTAAATCTCTCTACAAGCTTTGAAAACCTACTTCATTATCCACAACTCCACCTATCTTAGTATCATCTGTATCCAGTTTACCACCCCATCATCCAGATCAGTAATGTATATGACAAATAACACTGGACCCAGTACAGATCCCCAAGGCACCCCACTAGTCACCGGCCCCCAATCTTTATCCACCACTACTCTCTGGAGAGAGAAACACCAAGGGATGCATTTGCCTGGGGAGGCAGCAGACTGGATCCCTTGGAGGACGGAATTATTGCTTTTGTGGAAATCTATCGGTAACCCTGAAGTCGTGATGAATTTTATAACTTTTGTAAATGTAATGTAGCAAAATGGAACCCGCGTGATCCCAGAGTGCTTTGCTAATTTGCTGATGTGGTTGGATAAAGAGCTTGCTTCTAGAGTATGTGGTTTATAGCAGGGAGTGTTTTGACAATGACATGACTAAAAGCAGAGAATGTGGCTCATTCAAGATGGGATGCAAGGTAAGACAGGAATGCAATTAATGACCTCAAAGACATGAAGTTAAACAGAAAAATGATCCGTTTTCAGCTGCAAGATTGAAGCTACCTACCAACAACTTAACACACAAAGGTAATCTTCCCTTGCAAGTAATAAACGCACTTATAATCCAATCCACTGAGATGGTTACTGTCTATTTAGAAGACAGTGAACGGTACATGACAATTTCAAACGGGGAAAGAACTTGGGGGGGCAGGGGGTGGTTGGTCTGCAATGGGACAATAATGAGGGACCGTTTCCTCAGACTGGTGCCTGGGAATAGAGGCAGGAAATTAGGAGGAATATTTGGAATTGAGAATTCTCTGGGCCCTGAATGTGGTTAAGACCAGTAATTCTTTTTACTGAAAGTTCAAGAGGTTGTGGAGACCAGGTAGGGCGGCAGATAAAACCCAGGGTCAGACACAAGAGGACACAGGTGGTGGAGCCCCTGCTGCGTGTGTGGAGTTTGCACGTTCCCCCGTGACCGTGTGGGTTTCGCCCAGTCGCTCTGGTTTCCTCCCACAACCCGAGCAGGTGTAGGTCAATGGGCTGACTGGCCACTGTAAAACAGGATTTAGTGCTTTCCCGGCGAACATCACGAATAAACTCCTCTCGGGCTTCCAGCCAGGCACAGGAGTCGGGTTATAACCAACGTTTTGATGACTAACTCTGCCTTCTCCACCAGGCTTCATCATTAATGAAGAAGACAGAGTTTGTCATCGAAACATCGGTTATCATCGATACCTGTACCCAGCTGCAAGCCCAAGCAGAGTTTACGGGCCACTGCAAGGTCCGCCCACCCCCCAAGTGTGTAGATGAGCGTCAGGAAGTAGAAACAGAACAGAAATGATCATCTTATAACGTGAAATTTGTTTTTTCAGCTGCAGTACAGGGCGAAGATAGAAATCATAAATTAAAAATATTGCAATAAAGGTATAATGAATTAGTGTTCATGGACCATAAATCTGATGGCAGGGGGAATGAGCTGTCTCTGAACTATTGAGAGAATAGGTTTTAGGGGAACAGTGGGGATTGCTCCAAGAGCCGTCATTGACTTGATGGGCCGAATAGTCTGATGTAAGAATACATGGAACTTAGTCACAGCAGGTGAATGGTTTGGCTATTGTAACCTGTTCATTCTGGCACCAACTGCCCCCGCTCATTCACCGGGTGTTTACAGGGAAGCACTCCGGCCTCTGGAACTTGCTCTGACGTTGCTCGCTCCCGAGTGCTGTCCCAGCGAGTCGCAATAACCTGGATAGAGGCAGGACCCAGGGTTAAGCTTTAAAGCTACAAGGATCCGAGAACACCCACACACCCAGAGGAGCGACCCGCGTTTCCTCTCTCAGCAGTGGGAACCAGCCAATCGTGTTCACATGCTGGCATCCCCCCCACCACAACCCTCTCACACCCGAAGTGGGACAGAACCCCAGGAACTGTGTCTCAGCCAATGAGGATGGGACCAGGAGACGGCGGCCCACTGGCACCGAAGACGTGGCGGAGTTTGCTCTCCCTCCGCAAACACACGCACAGGCCACGGGCAGACGCAGGCGTGTCAAGAACAGGAGGGTCCCCGCTTTGGCCGGGAGAGGGGTGGACCGCGACGTACCCGCGGGTCCCAGCCCCGGACTGCTGGGAATGGTCACACGGCCCGCGGACTGCCCGAACATGAACCGGCCCACTTCGCAAGCGGACGGAGACAGCACTTACCCACATGATCTGCGTCCGCGTCGACAGCTCCAGCCAGGGGGAGTCACATTGCCAACCATTCTGCCCCTCCCTTACTATCCCAAGCGGCTGCCTGGTCTCAGTAACTGCACTGGATGTTCAGTGGCCACCCCCCACCCCGAGGAGCTACAAGCCTCAGCCACCCCCTCAGTGGAGCCTGTCTTGCATGTGGTGAGCACAGAGCCAAAGCATGGAACACATGACAAGTCATGACATTCACACATTTGGAACTGTACCGCACCGAAACAGGCCTTTTGGCCCAATATACCCATCCCATTCCCAGCACGTTCTCAGCTGAGGCGAATCAGATATCCCGAGGAAGTCACAGCCTGATTCTTGACTGCCTGCTCCCCCAGTGCCATTCTCTCCAGACCCTGCCTCCACATCGCCCGACCCTCTCCCCACTCAACCGCACACCTCTGCTGAGACTGGCTGCAGGATTGCATGCTTTACTAGGACCACCTTGTCCCCGGCCAGACTCCCACCACCTCCCCACTGGGGGCTTCTGACAGGAGTCCATCGCCTGAACCTCACCCACCTGAGAACCGGTCAAACACTGGGTGAACCCCCCACCCCCTCCCCTCCAGTCCTACACTCATACACTCAGCAATGTGACCCCCCCCACTCCAGAACCAGCTGCAGGGATCGAACGCCAGCTCGCCACCTGTGGAAAGAACAGCAGGGTTAGTGAAGTGAACTTCCCCACTGTGAAATAGCAATAGCATTCCCAATGCAGAGAAACAGGCTGTGAAGATGAATCTGAAATGTATTTATAATTCATTTATTAAAATAAAAGCAGGCCCTTCAAGCCACATCAGCCAGCAATCCCCCATTTCAACCCCAGCCTAATCACAGGACAATTTACAATGACTAATTAACCTACCAACTGAAACATCTTCGGACTGTGGGAGGAAACCGGAGCACCAGGGGGAAACCCAGGCGGTCACAGGGAGAACATACAAACTCCTTACGGGCAGCGGCAGCAATTCAAGCTGGGTGACCCGCACTGTAAACCGTTGTGGCAGCCGCTACACTACTGGGTGAAAAATAACTGCGTAGGAGTTACTGAATCAGAAAATGGGAGAAGGGCAGTGGTAACTGACTTGGGAGAATTACACCGCTCGCTAGTGGACGGAATTGCCAGTGCAGCTGGAGAACGAGCCGAGCTGCCAGAGGAAGTGGCTCAGGTAGCATCTTTAGGAAGCACCCGGACAGGTGCGTGAGAGGGATAGACAGCACTCGGATAGACGAGGGCTGAATGCCAGAAACTGGGATTAGCTGGGTCGGCACTGACTGGTCAGGCCGAGTGGCTCTATGCCCAGCAGAACCCCTCCGCAGCAATGAAGTGTCTCAGCCGACGAGGATAGGACCAGGAGACGGCGGCCCGCTGGCACCGAAGACTTGGCGGAGTTTGCTCTCCCTCCGCAAACACACGCACAGGCCACGGGCAGACGCAGGCGTGTCAAGAACGGGAGGGGTTTGTTTTAGAATGCGCCCACCCCCCCACGAGGAATCATAAGATCACTGCCAGGAAACACACTCTGGCCACTCAGCGACATGGCGATCTCAGGCCTTTGGGTCATCACCCAGCTCCTTACAAGAAGCGCTCAGCCCTTCTCGTCCCCCAGTACACTCTCAAAAAATGTGCCCATTCCCAATTAACTAGCACACAGAAAATCTCAGAATTTCCTCCCGGTGACCGTGTGGGTTTCCTCTGGGTGCTCCGGTTTCCTCCCACAATCCAAAGACATACCCGTTGGTGGGTTAATTGGCCAGTGTAAATTGCCCCGTGATGAGACTAGGGTTAAATGGCGGGGGGAGGGGTTTACTGGGTGGTGTGCCACGAAACAGGCCACAAGGCACTGTATCCAATACTTTAAAAGAATACCCGCAGCATCAGTAGAGGCAGAGGATTTATTCTTAAACTGAAGCATCAAACTTCTCTTCACAGATGCTGCCCAACTTTATAGGGAATGTGAGATAAATAGGATCAGGTTAGGGAACAGTTCAAAGGTTTAATTTAATGTCAGAGACTGTATACGGCATACAACCTGAAATTCTTACTCTTCGCAGACAGCCACGAAACAAAACCCCATAGGTTGAATGATAGAAGAATCCAAGCCCCTCCCCCATTAAAATGGTGTTAAATGGTTAGTACAGACGTATTAGGCCAAAGGCCCTGCCTCTGTGCTGTGTCTCCCTCCACCTCTTTCTCTATTTCGTCTTTTTTTAAAAAAAGAAAATCCTGACTGGAGCTGGAAGCATTTAGCCTGTGTGCCACAAGACACAGGAAGGTCCAGTGTGGGCCGATGTTTAGCAAATTCCACTCACGCCACAGAAACGCTAGAGCCAACTGGGCAGCTCGATCCTTTACCCCACATTCCCCTGCAACTCCTAAGAGTGCTATATGAGGTCATTCTTACCCTCGGCCATTAGGCTCTATAATGAGCTAACCCAGCGGTCCCCAACCACCGGGCCACAACACGTGCTGCCGGGCCGCGAGGAAACAATACGAGTCAGCTGCACCTTTCCTCATTCCCTGTCACGCACTGTTGAACTTGAACATAGGGTTGCCAACTGTCCCGTATTAGCCGGGACATCCCGTATATTAGGCTAAATTGGTTTGTCCCAAACGGGACCGTCCTTGTCCCATATTTCCCCCACGAAGGTACAGTGTTCCGATGAAACCTTTCATGCCAAAATGGCGTAAAGCAAAGAAGCAATTACCATTAATTTATATGGGAAAAATTTTTGAGCGTTCCCAGACCCAAAAAATAACCTACCAAATCATACCAAATAACACATAAAACCTAAAATAACACTAACATACAGTAAAAGCAGGAATGATATGATAATTGCACAGCCTATATAAAGTAGAAATAATGTATGTACAGTGTAGCTGGGAAGATTAAGCCAAAACCGATTTGTGGGCGGAAAAAAAATCAGCACGTACGTGCATGCGCACACAGGTGCCCGCGCAAGGCTTCATGGTCATGGTAGTCTTTCCTGGGGTAAAGTGTCCCGGGATTTGACTGCTACTTTTGTCCCTTATTTGGGAATGAGCAAGTTGGCAACCCTAACTGTAAAAGACATGTTGAGGTGAGTTTAACCCTACTTGAACACTCCCACCCCCACCCCGGCCGGTCCGCATAAGTATTGTCAATATTAAACCGATCCACGGTGCAAAAAAGGTTGGGGACCCCTGATCTAACCTACAGCTGGGGAAGTGATGACCCCCCCCCCGCCGTTAGACTGTTTGAGGTAACTAATTGTTTATTCTTTCTTACTTCTCTTCTAATACTTGTGTATCTGTGCACTCATAATGCTACTGTGATACTAACTTCCTTTGGGATCAATAAAGTTTCTATCCAAGCTATTCACACACTGGGGGCAGTTTATCGCAGCTGATTGCTGCACCAACCGCAGCGTCTCTGGGGTAAAGGAGGAACAGGCAATGAAGATTCGGCCGTAATCACATGGAATCTGAACAGGCTCCCACCCCTATTCACAAACACAAGAGATTCTGCACATGCTGGAAATCTTGAGTAACAGACACACAGGCACAAAAAGCTGCAGGAACTCAGCAGCCACAGCTATAGAGTGGATTAAACAGACACTTCATCTTCTCAGCCCAGAAAGTCAACTTCGATCCCCTCTGCAGATGCTGCCTGACCTCCTGAGAATATCCAGCATTTCTGGGTGTGCGTGTTAGTCCATATTTCCAGCATCTACAGAATCTCGTGAATCAGGAGGAAAAATAAAAATGAAATTATCTATATTTCGGGTCAAAACTCTGCAACATAGCTTCCCAGCCCAATCAAGAACTTCCAACTGTTTCTTTTCGGCTTATATTTCACTGTTTTGCAAATTTCTCACTGCAGTCTTATAAAAAGCTCGCTAATGCTGCCAGACAACAAATACAATTCCAAGAGGCGTCTTTCTGCACCCGAACACAGGCAACAGCAAATGTCATTCTGATGGGTCAAAAAGTTCGGAGCCACGTGGTCACCGACCTGCCGGCTCCGACCTTACTCCGGTTCTGCGCCTGCGCTCGGAACCCACATGCCCACCGTGCGCAGGCGCGGAACCTAAAAGCCGTGACAGTTGCCGGCGGGCCAGGGCCCCGGCAAACCGAACGGGCGCAGTCCCGGGGGAACCGACAGACTTCTCGGTGAAGAGAAGGGTGGATGTTTATGCCAGTAGGGAATTAAGCCGTCACTGATTGAACCAGTCCGCCCCCAAAATCCGGTTTTAAAGTACACCCATCCTTACCTCATCACTGCCGCGCTCGCCCTGAAGAGAAGGGGGCGACTACTGCCGCCGCCTTTTATAGGGACGAATTGACAAAGATGTTCGCGTTCAGGGCAAGATGGTCCCTTCGCCGTGCTCCGCTACCCCCTAGGGTCTGGGAGGAGAGCTGCACTGACGTCAGAGAAAGGAACGGGGAATTCCCAGTTTGCTCCAGGCTGGAATATCACCATGGCAACAGCATAGGGTCCCACAAGGACATTGCAGCCACTGGAAATCCGCCGGCAGAGTGGCTTTATTGAAAAGATATCCCGGGGAGTGTGTCAGTATTTACAGGGGGTCCCGGGGAGTGTGTCTGTATTTACAGGGGGTCCCGGGGAGAGTGTCAGTATTTACAGGGGGTCCCGGGGAGTGTGTCAGTATTTACAGGGGGTCCCGGGGAGTGTGTCTGTATTTACAGGGGGTGCCGGGGAGTGTGTCAGTATTTACAGGGGGTCCCGGGGAGTGTGTCAATATTTACAGGGGGTCCCGAGGAGTGTGTCAGTATTTACAGGGGGTCCCGGGGAGTGTGTCAGTATTTACAGGGGTCCCGGGGAGTGTGTCTGTATTTACAGGGGGTCCTGGAGAGTGTGTCAGTATTTACAGGGGTCCCGGGGAGTGTGTCAGTATTTACAGGGGATCCCGGGGAGTGTGTCTGTATTTGCAGGGGATCTCGGGTAGTGTGTCTGTATTTACAGGGGGATCCCGGGGAGTGTCTCTGTATTTGCAGGGGGTCTCGGGGAGTGTGTCAGTATTTAGAGGGGATTCCGGGGAGTGTGTCTGTATTTACAGGGGGTCCCGGGGAGTGTGTCAGTATTTACAGGGGGTCCCGGGAGTGTGTCTGTATTTACAGGGGGTCCCGGGGAGTGTGTCAGTATTTACAGGGGGTCCCGGGAGTGTGTCTGTATTTACAGGGGATCCCGGGAAGTGTGTCAGTATTTACAGGGGATCCCGGGGAGTGTGTCTGTATTTACAGGGGGTCCCGGGGAGTGTGTCTGTATTTACAGGGGGCCCGGGGAGTGTGTCAGTATTTACAGGGGGTCCCGGGGAGTGTGTCGGTATTTAAAGGGGTCCCGGGGAGTGTTTCGGTATTTAGAGGGGGTCCCGGGAGTGTGTTTGTATTTACAGGGGGTCATGGGGAGTGTGTCAGTATTTACAGGGGTCATGGGGAGTATGTCTGTATTTACAGGGGATCCCGGGGAGTGTGTCTATATTTACAGGGGGTCCCAGGGAGTGTGTCATTATTTACAGGGGTTCCCGGGGAGTGTGTCTGTATTTACAGGGGGTCCCGGGGAGTGTGTCGGTGTTTACAGGAGTTACCGGGGAGTGTGTCGGTGTTTACATGGGGTCTTGGGGAGTGTGTCGGTGTTTACAGGGGGTCCCGAGGAGTGTGTCTGTATTTACAGGGGGTCCCGGGGAGCGTGTCAGTATTTACAGGGAGTCCCGGGGAGTGTGTCTGTATTTACAGGGGGTCTTGGGGAGTGTGTCGGTGTTTACAGGGGGTCCCGAGGAGTGTGTCTGTATTTACAGGGGGTCCGGGGGAGCGTGTCAGTATTTACAGGGAGTCCCGGGGAGTGTGTCAGTATTTACAGGGGGTCCAGGGGAGTGTGTCTGTATTTACAGGGGGTCCCGGGGAGTGTGTCTGTATTTACAGGGGGTCCCGGGAGTGTGTCAGTATTTACAGGGGGTCCCGGGGAGTGTGTCTGTATTTACAGGGGATCCCGGGGAGTGTGTCTGTATTTGCAGGGGATCCCGGGTAGTGTGTCTGTATTTACAGGGGGATCCCGGGTAGTGTGTCTGTATTTGCAGGGGGTCTCGGGGAGTGTGTCAGTATTTAGAGGGGATTCCGGGGAGTGTGTCTGTATTTACAGGGGGTCCCGGGGAGTGTGTCAGTATTTACAGGGGGTCCCGGGAGTGTGTCTGTATTTACAGGGGATCCCGGGAAGTGTGTCAGTATTTACAGGGGATCCCGGGGAGTGTGTCAGTATTTACAGGGGGTCATGGGGAGTGTGTCAGTATTTACAGGGGTCATGGGGAGTATGTCTGTATTTACAGGGCGTCCCGGGGAGTGTGTCAGTATTTACAGGGGGTCCCAGGGAGTGTGTCAGTATTTACGGGGGGGTCCCGGGGAGTGTGTCTGTATTTACAGGGGATTCCGGGGAGTGTGTCAGTATTTACAGGGGGTCCCAGGGAGTGTGTCAGTATTTACAGGGGTCCCGGGGAGTGTGTCTGTATTTACAGGGGGTCCCGGGGAGTGTGTCAGTATTTACAGAGGGTCCCGGGGAGTGTGTCAGTATTTACAGGGGTCCCGGGGAGTGTGTCTGTTTTTACAGGGGTCCCGGGGAGTGTGTCAGTATTTACAGGGGATCCCGGGGACTGTGTCGGTATTTACAGGGGGTCCCGGGGAGTGTGTCCGTATTAGAGGGGTCCCGGGGAGTGTGTCAGTATTTACAGGGGGTCCCGGGGAGTGTGTCAGTATTTAGAGGGGGTCCCGGGGAGTGTGTCAGTATTTAGAGGGGGTCCCGGGGAGTGTGTCGGTATTTACAGGGGGTCCCGGGGAGTGTGTCAGTATTTAGAGGGGGTCCCGGGGAGTGTGTCAGTATTTACAGGGGGTCCAGGGGAGTGTGTCGGTATTTACAGGGGGTCCCGGGGAGTGTGTCTGTATTTACAGGGGTCCCGGGGAGTGTGACTGTTTTTACAGGGGTCCCGGGGAGTGTGTCAGTATTTACAGGGGGTCCCGGGGAGTGTGTCAGTATTTAGAGGGGGTCCCGGGGAGTGTGTCGGTATTTACAGGGGGTCCCGGGGAGTGTGTCGGTATTTACAGGGGTCCCGGGGAGTGTGTCAGTATTTACAGGGGGTCCAGGGGAGTGTGTCGGTATTTACAGGGGGTCCCGGGGAGTGTGTCTGTATTTACAGGGGTCCCGGGGAGTGTGTCAGTATTTACAGGGGGTCCCGGGGAGTGTGTCGGTATTTACAGGGGTTCCCGGGGAGTGTGTCAGTATTTAGAGGGGGTCCCGGGGAGTGTGTCGGTATTTACAGGGGGTCCCGGGGAGTGTGTCAGTATTTAGAGGGGGTCCCGGGGAGTGTGTCAGTATTTACAGGGGGTCCAGGGGAGTGTGTCGGTATTTACAGGGGGTCCCGGGGAGTGTGTCTGTATTTACAGGGGTCCCGGGGAGTGTGTCTGTTTTTACAGGGGTCCCGGGGAGTGTGTCAGTATTTACAGGGGGTCCCGGGGAGTGTGTCAGTATTTACAGGGGTCCCGGGGAGTGTGTCTGTTTTTACAGGGGTCCTGGGGAGTGTGTCAGTATTTACAGGGGATCCCGGGGATTGTGTCGGTATTTACAGGGGGTCCCGGGGAGTGTGTCCATATTTAGAGGGGTCCCGGGGAGTGTGTCAGTATTTAGAGGGGGTCCCAGGGAGTGTGTCAGTATTTACAGGGGGTCCCGGGGAGTGTGTCGGTATTTACAGGGGGTCTCGGGGAGTGTGTCAGTATTTAGAGGGGGTCCTGGGGAGTGTGTCGGTATTTACAGGGGGTCCCGGGGAGTGTGTCAGTATTTAGAGGGGGTCCCGGGGAGTGTGTCAGTATTTACAGGGGGTCCAGGGGAGTGTGTCGGTATTTACAGGGGGTCCCGGGGAGTGTGTCGGTATTTACAGGGGGTCCCGGGGAATGTGTCAGTATTTACAGGGGGTCCCGGGGAGTGTGTCTGTATTTACAGGGGGTCCCGGGGAGTGTGTCTGTATTTACAGGGGGTCTCGGGGAGTGTGTCAGTATTTAGAGGGGATTCCGGGGTGTGTGTCTGTATTTACAGGGGGTCCCGGGGAGTGTGTCAGTATTTACAGGGGGTCCCGGGAGTGTGTCAGTATTTACAGGGGGTCCCGGGAGTGTGTCTGTATTTACAGGGGATCCCGGGAAGTGTGTCAGTATTTACAGGGGATCCCGGGGAGTGTGTCAGTATTTACAGGGGGTCATGGGGAGTGTGTCAGTATTTACAGGGGTCATGGGGAGTATGTCTGTATTTACAGGGGGTCCCGGGGAGTGTGTCAGTATTTACAGGGGGTCCCAGGGAGTGTGTCAGTATTTACGGGGGGGTCCCGGGGAGTGTGTCTGTATTTACAGGGGATTCCGGGGAGTGTGTCAGTATTTACAGGGGGTCCCAGGGAGTGTGTCAGTATTTACGGGGGGGTCTCGGGGAGTGTGTCAGTATTTAGAGGGGATTCCGGGGAGTGTGTCTGTATTTACAGGGGGTCCCGGGGAATGTGTCAGTATTTACAGGGGGTCCCGGGAGTGTGTCAGTATTTACAGGGGGTCCCGGGAGTGTGTCTGTATTTACAGGGGATCCCGGGAAGTGTGTCAGTATTTACAGGGGATCCCGGGGAGTGTGTCAGTATTTACAGGGGGTCATGGGGAGTGTGTCAGTATTTACAGGGGTCATGGGGAGTATGTCTGTATTTACAGGGGGTCCCGGGGAGTGTGTCAGTATTTACAGGGGGTCCCAGGGAGTGTGTCAGTATTTACGGGGGGGTCCCGGGGAGTGTGTCGGTGTTTACAGGGGTTCCCGGGGAGTGTGTCTGCATTTACAGGGGGTCTTGGGGAGTGTGTCGTTGTTTACAGGGGGTCCCGAGGAGTGTGTCAGTATTTACTGGGGGTCCAGGGGAGTGTGTCTGTATTTACAGGGGGTCCCGACGAGAGTGTCTGTATTTACAGGGGGTCTCGGGGAGTGTGTCTGTATTTACAGGGGTTCCCGGGGAGTGTGTCAGTATTTACAGGGGGTCATGGGGAGTGTGTCAGTGTTTACATGGGTCCCGGGGAGTGTGTCAGTATTTACAGGGGTCCCGGGGAGTGTGTCAGTATTTACAGGGGGTCTCGGGGAGTGTGTCTGTATTTACAGGGGGTCCCGGAGAGTGTGTCTGTATTTACAGGGGGTCATGGGGAGTGTGTCCGTATTTACAGGGGTCCTGGGGAGTGTGTCAGTATTTACAGGGGGTCCCGGGGAGTGTGTCAGTATTTACAGGGGATCCCGGGGAGTGTGTCAGTATTTACAGGGGTCCCGGGGAGTGTGTCTGTATTTACAGGGGGTCCTGGGGAGTGTGTCAGTATTTACAGGGGGTCCCGGGGAGTGTGTCTGTATTTACAGGGGATCCCGGGGAGTGTGTCAGTATTTACAGGGGTCCCGGGGAGTGTGTCAGTATTTACAGGGGGTCCCGGGGAGTGTGTCTGTATTTACAGGGGTTTCCGGGGAGTGTGTCAGTATTTACAGGGGGTCCCAGGGAGTGTGTCAGTATTTACGGGGGGGTCTCGGGGAGTGTGTCTGTATTTAGAGGGGAGTCCGGGGAGTGTGTCTGTATTTACAGGGGGTCCCGGGGAGTGTGTCAGTATTTACAGGGGGTCCCGGGAGTGTGTCAGTATTTACAGGGGGTCCCGGGAGTGTGTCTGTATTTACAGGGGATCCCGGGAAGTGTGTCAGTATTTACAGGGGGTCATGGGGAGTGTGTCAGTATTTACAGGGGTCATGGGGAGTATGTCTGTATTTACAGGGGGTCCCGGGGAGTGTGTCAGTATTTACAGGGGGTCCCAGGGAGTGTGTCATTATTTACGGGGGGTCCCGGGGAGTGTGTCTGTATTTACAGGGGATCCCGGGGAGTGTGTCAGTATTTACAGGGGGTCCCGGGGAGTGTGTCTGTATTTACAGGGGGTCCCGGGGAGTGTGTCGGTGTTTACAGGGGTTCCCGGGGAGTGTGTCTGCATTTACAGTGGGTCTTGGGGAGTGTGTCGTTGTTTACAGGGGGTCCCAGGGAGTGTGTCAGTATTTACAGGGTGTCTCGGGGAGTGTGTCTGTATTTACAGGGGGTCCCGGAGAGTGTGTCTGTATTTACAGGGGATCCCGGGAGTGTGTCTGTATTTACAGGGGGTCTCGGGGAGTGTGTCGGTATTTAGAGGGGGTCCCGGGGAGTGTCTCGGTATTTAGAGGGGGTCTCGGGGAGTGTGTCTGTATTTACAGGGGGTCATGGGGAGTGTGTCAGTATTTACAGGGGTCCTGGGGAGTGTGTCAGTATTTACAGGGGGTCCCGGGGAGTGTGTCAGTATTTACAGGGGATCCCGGGGAGTGTGTCAGTATTTACAGGGGTCCCGGGGAGTGTGTCTGTATTTACAGGGGGTCCTGGGGAGTGTGTCAGTATTTACAGGGGGTCCCGGGGAGTGTGTCTGTATTTACAGGGGATCCCGGGGAGTGTGTCAGTATTTACAGGGGTCCCGGGGAGTGTGTCAGTATTTACAGGGGGTCCCGGGGAGTGTGTCTGTATTTACAGTGGGTCCCGGGGAGTGTGTCAGTATTTACAGGGGGTCCCCGGGAGTGTGTCTGTATTTACAGGGGTCCCGGGGAGTGTGTCTGTTTTTACAGGGGTCCTGGGGAGTGTGTCAGTATTTACAGGGGGTCCCGGGGGGTGTGTCAGTATTTAGAGGGGGTCTCGGGGAGTGTGTCGGTATTTACAGGGGGTCCCGGGGAGTGTGTCGGTATTTACAGGGGTCCCGGGGAGTGTGTCTCTATTTACAGGGGGTCCCGGGGAGTGTGTCAGTATTTACAGAGGGTCCCGGGGAGTGTGTCAGTATTTACAGGGGTCCCGGGGAGTGTGTCTGTTTTTACAGGGGTCCCGGGGAGTGTGTCAGTATTTACAGGGGATCCCGGGGACTGTGTCGGTATTTACAGGGGGTCCCGGGGAGTGTGTCCGTATTAGAGGGGTCCCGGGGAGTGTGTCAGTATTTACAGGGGGTCCCGGGGAGTGTGTCAGTATTTACAGGGGGTCCCGGGGAGTGTGTCAGTATTTGGAGGGGGTCCCGGGGAGTGTGTCGGTATTTACAGGGGGTCCCGGGGAGTGTGTCAGTATTTAGAGGGGGTCCCGGGGAGTGTGTCAGTATTTACAGGGGGTCCAGGGGAGTGTGTCGGTATTTACAGGGGGTCCCGGGGAGTGTGTCTGTATTTACAGGGGTCCCGGGGAGTGTGACTGTTTTTACAGGGGTCCCGGGGAGTGTGTCAGTATTTACAGGGGGTCCCGGGGAGTGTGTCAGTATTTAGAGGGGGTCCCGGGGAGTGTGTCGGTATTTACAGGGGGTCCCGGGGAGTGTGTCGGTATTTACAGGGGTCCCGGGGAGTGTGTCTGTATTTACAGGGGGTCCCGGGGAGTGTGTCAGTATTTACAGGGGATCCCGGGGAGTGTGTCAGTATTTACAGGGGTCCCGGGGAGTGTGTCTGTTTTTACAGGGGTCCTGGGGAGTGTGGCAGTATTTACAGGGGATCCCGGGGACTGTGTCGGTATTTACAGGGGGTCCCGGGGAGTGTGTCCATATTTAGAGGGGTCCCGGGGAGTGTGTCAGTATTTAGAGGGGGTCCCAGGGAGTGTGTCAGTATTTACAGGGGGTCCCGGGGAGTGTGTCGGTATTTACAGTGGGTCTCGGGGAGTGTGTCAGTATTTAGAGGGGGTCCTGGGGAGTGTGTCGGTATTTACAGGGGGTCCCGGGGAGTGTGTCAGTATTTAGAGGGGGTCCCGGGGAGTGTGTCAGTATTTACAGGGGGTCCAGGGGAGTGCGTCAGTATTTACAGGGGGTCCCGGGAGTGTGTCGGTATTTACAGGGGGTCCCGGGGAATGTGTCAGTATTTACAGGGGGTCCCAGGGAGTGTGTCAGTATTTACAGGGGGTCTGTGGAGTGTGTCAGTATTTACAGGGGGTCCCGGGGAGTGTGTCTGTATTTACAGGGGGTCCCGGGGAATGTGTCTGTATTTACAGGGGGTCCCGGGGAGTGTGTCAGTATTTACAGGGGGTCATGGGGAGTGTGTCAGTATTTACAGGGGATCCCGGGGAGTGTGTCTGTATTTACAGGGGGTCATGGGGAGTGTATCAGTATTTACAGAGGGTCATGGGGAGTGTGTCAGTATTTACAGAGGATCATGGGGAGTGTGTCAGTATTTACAGGGGTCCCGGGGAGTGTGTCTGTTTTTACAGGGGTCCTGGGGAGTGTGTCAGTATTTACAGGGGATCCCGGGGACTGTGTCGGTATTTGCAGGGGGTCCCGGGGAGTGTGTCCATATTTAGAGGGGTCCCGGGGAGTGTGTCAGTATTTAGAGGGGGTCCCAGGGAGTGTGTCAGTATTTACAGGGGGTCCCGGGGAGTGTGTCGGTATTTACAGGGGGTCCCGGGGAGTGTGTCAGTATTTAGAGGGGGTCCTGGGGAGTGTGTCGGTATTTACAGGGGGTCCCGGGGAGTGTGTCAGTATTTAGAGGGGGTCCCGGGGAGTGTGTCAGTATTTACAGGGGGTCCAGGGGAGTGTGTCGGTATTTACAGGGGGTCCCGGGGAGTGTGTCGGTATTTACAGGGGGTCCCGGGGAATGTGTCAGTATTTACAGGGGGTCCCGGGGAGTGTGTCAGTATTTACAGGGGGTCCCGGGGAGTGTGTCTGTATTTACAGGGGGTCCCGGGGAGTGTGTCAGTATTTGACAGGAGGCTGGGCAGCATCTGTGGAAATGCCAGGTCTGATTAAAATGTCCCTCTCTCTCCACAGATGCTACCCGACCTGCCGAGTTTATCCAGCAGTTTGCTTTTCGTTCAGTGGCGGCTCATCTGAGAATCACTCTGGCCCCCCCCCACCTCTCTACGTTACCCTCAGAGTAGAGCACAGAGGTAAGCGTCTCAAAGCCCTCTGCCAGTCGGAGCCGGAGGCAGGAGGCCGGCGCCCGATGTAGCAAGTGTGAGAACTGGCTGCTCGGGGAAGCCTGGCCCTGCGGTTGATGGCCTGTCTGTGTGTGAGCGGTGGGACGGGGGGCTGCCTTGCGAGTTTTGTTTCCTTACAAGCAGCCAAAGTGCGGCAGCTGCCCCTACACCTCCTCCCTCACCTCCACTCAGGGCCCCGAACAGTCCCTCCAGGTGGGGTGACACTTTGCCCGCAAATCTGCTGGGGCCACCTGGCGTATCCAGCGCCTCCCATTGCGGCCTCCTCTGCATCGGTGAGACCCGTCGTCAATTGGGGGACCGCTTCGTCAAGCATACCCCCCCCTCTTCCATCTGCTACAATCGGGACTTCCAAGTGACCAACCATTTTCAGTCCGATTCCCATTCCCGTTCCAACGTGTCAGTCCACGGCCTCCTCATGTGCCATGTAGAGGCCACCCTCAGGGTGGAGGAGCAACATCTTAGCTTTCATAAGTCGAGGGATAGAGTTTAAGAGTCACGGGGTAATGATGCAGCTCTATAAAACTCTGGTTAGGCCACACTTGGAGTACTGTGTCCAGTTCTGGTCACCTCACTATAGGAGGGATGTGGAAGCGTTGGAAAGGGTACAGAGGAGATTTACTAGGATGCTGCCTGGTTTAGAGAGTATACATTATGATCAGAGATTAAGGGAGCTAGGGCTTTGCTCTTTGGAGAGAAGGAGGATGAGAGGAGACATGATAGAGGTGTACAGGATAATAAGAGGAATAGATAGAGTGGATAGCCAGCGCCTCTTCCCCAGAGCACCACTGCTCAATACAAGAGGACATGGCTTTAAGGTAAGGGGTGGGAAGTTCAAGGGGGATATTAGAGGAAGGTTTTTTACTCAGAGAGTGGTTGGTGCGTGGAATGCACTGCCTGAGTCAGTGGTGGAGGCAGATACACTCGTGAAGTTTAAGAGACTACTAGACAGGTATATGGAGGAATTTAAGGTAGGGGGTTATATGGGAGGCAGGGTTTGAGGGTTAGCACAACATTGTGGGCCGAAGGGCCTGTAATGTGCTGTGTTCTATGTTACATTCCATCTGGGTAGCCTCTAACCTGATGGCATGATCATGGATGATAAACAAATTTCTCCTGCCCCCATCCTCAATTACCTACTCTGACCCTTTACCTCTTCTCACCTGCCTGTCACCTCCCCCCGGATCCCCTCCTCCTTTCCTTTCTCCTCCGGTCTCTCAGATTCCTTCCTCTCCAGCCCTTGACCTCTCCCACCCACCTGGCTTCACCCATCACCGTCCACCCATCCTCCTCCCCCCTCCCCAACGCCTTTATATCCTGGCTTCTCCCCCCTTCCTTCTCAGCCCTGACCAAGGGTCTCGGCCCGAAACGTCGACTGTTTATTCATCTCCATGGACGCTGCCCGACCTGCTGGAGTCCCTCCAGCGGTTTTGTACACATGGCTCCAGGTCTCTGTCGTCGCTGCTGCCGGTGAGCGTCCGGATGCGTTGCTGTTGTGCAGAGCGCTGTGGACGCGCTACGGCAGCACCAAAACGTGCAGAGACGCTCGCTGGCTGCCCCCCCCCCGCACCCCCTGGTTGCGTCTGCCGTTTACGCGATGGGCGCATTTTGCTGCCTGCGCATGATAATAAAAAAGGAAGCTGAGTCTGACCACAAGGTATCGGAGCAGAATTCAGCCATTCGGCCCATCGAGTCTGCTCCACCGTTTCATCATGGCCGATCCATCTTCCCTCTCAGACCCCCCCCCCAATCTCCTGCCTTCTCCCCGTATCCCTTCGTGCCCCGACCAATCAAGAATCTATCAACCCCTGCCTGAAATATACCGAAAGCCTTGGCCACCACAGCTGTGGAATCCATTGCCACAGGCGACTTTGGAGGCCCAGTCATTGGGTATATTTAAAATGGAGGTTGGTCGGTTCTTGATTAGTCAGGAGCATCAAAGGTTACGGGGAGAAGGCAGAAGAATGGGGATGAGAGGGATAATAAATTGAATGGAGGAGCAGATTCGATGGGCTGAATGGCCTAATTCTGCTCCTATGTCTCATGCTCTCAGAGGACGTGGCGAGGATGTTTCCTCGAGCGGGCCAGTCTAGGACCAGAGGGCACATGCCACAGAATAGAGGGATGTCAAAAATGAGGAGGGATTTCTTTAGCCGGAGGAAGCCAGGTCATTGGGTGCATTTAAATCGAAGGATAAAATCTTGATTAGTCAGGGCATCAAAGGTTACGGGGAGAAGGCAGGAGAATGGGGTTGAGAGGGACAATAAATTGGCCGTGATAGAATGGCAGAACAACCTCGATGGGCTGAATGGCCTAATTCTCCTTTTTTTATGGTCTTACTTTTTTCAAGGTTGTTGCTTCCTTCCACGCCTTGGGGCACATCGGGTGGCATTTTTAGCAATTTCCTTAGCATTTTGTGTGTTTTTTTCACAAGGCAAAGCTGCTAGCTCGGATGGAAAGCATGCAAGGGGCCGGCCGGATTCGAACCCAGGACCATTGGCCTCAAAGTCCGGTGCTGATGCCACTACGCCACCAGCCGGCATGGTCCGAATAAAATGGAACCGGTGTCAATGGCTAGCAAGGACTTGAAGGGCCAAAGGGTCTTATTCTCCTCCCCCCACCCCCCCAATAGTACAAGCAGATATCCTGGACAGTAAACAAGAGAGCCAAAGGGGGTTTTAGAACAAGCAAGAGGCCACTTTATTGGTGTGAAGATGGTCCGTTTACCAGTGACACCAGCGAGTAACATGAATACAGGAATCTACTCCTTCAGGCAGTGGCGGGCGGTGTCACAACAGCGCGCAGAAGAACTTCTTCTCGCGGAAGGGGTTCTCGGAGGTCGGCACGGGGGTGATCAGCGGGTCCTCGCAGGTGTGGGCGTTGCAGTAGGCCATCAGGTCCGCCGCAGCTTTCGAGACCTGTCCGGGGCAGCGGAGGGGCATGAGAGGGGAGGGCAAGGGGATGGAGCGAGAGAGGGGTTAGGGAGGAAAGGGAGGGAGAGGGATGGGGAGATGGAGAAAGTGAGAGAAGAGGATTAAAAGGGTGCGGTTGAGGTAACGTCGCCTCATGCAGAGTTGGATGGAATCGGCCGTGTTTCAGTGGTTATTTTCGCACTGGCCTCTCCTGCGATCTTGCTGCGCGCAAACCAGTTGCGTAACTTCAGTGACTGCCGTTTGGTGGGGGAGGTGCGGAAGGTGCCCCCATTTCCCTCTGGGACGAGTTGTCAAAACGTGCGTTCCTTTTCCACCGCCCAGTCCTTCTCCCGGAGCATTCCCTGCCCTGCCGACCCTCACCCGAATTTCACCGGCGCCCCGCCCAGGCGCACTCTCACCTCGGCAGGGCGACTGCTCCAGCTGTGAGCACGAGGAACCGCAGAGGGTCACGGGCACGGCTCGGCACATTATGGAAACCAGCCTCCCCTCTCACTGCCTCGGAAAAGCAGCCAGCCCTGGGACATTCTCTCTTCTCATGGGTTCCATGCTTTTCTTTAGTGGTCAGCACAACATTATGGGCCGAAGGGCCACTAATATGCTATAAATTTCTATGTCCATGGCTATCTGAAGAAGACGAATCTCAGAGTTGTATACTGCTTACATACTTAGACAATAAATAGAAACATAGAAAACCTACAGCACCATACAGGCCCTTCGGCCCACAATACTGTGCTGAACATGTCCTTATCTTAGAAATTACCCAGAGTTGCCCATAGCCCTCTATTTTTCTAAGCTCCATGTACCTATCCAGGAGTCTCTTAAAAGACCCTATCGTATCCACTGGCACTGTCGCCGGCAGCCCATTCCACGCACTCACCACTCTCTGAGTAAAAAACTTACCCCTGACATCTCCTGTGTACCTACTTCCAAGCACCTTAAAACTGTGCCCTCTCATGCTAGCCATTTCAGCCCTGCGAAAAAGCCTCTGACTATCCACATGGTCAATGCCTCTCATTATCTTGTACATCTCTATCAGGTCACCTTTCATCCTCCGTCGCTCCAAGGAGAAAAGGCCGAGTTCACTCAACCTATTCTCATAAGGCATGCTCCCCAATCCAGGCAACATCCTTGTAAATCTCCTCTGCACCCTCTCTATGGTTTCCACGTCTGTCCTGTAGTGAGGCGACCAGAACTGAGCACAGTATCCCAAGTGGGGTCTGACCAGGGTCCTATATAGCTGCAACATTACCTCTCGGCTCTTGAACTCAATCCCATGATTGATGAAGGCCAATGCACCATATGCCTTCTTAACCACAGAGACAACCTGTGTAGGAGCTTTGAGTGTCCTATGGACTCAGATCTTAAGATCCCTCTGATCCTCCACACTGCCAAGAGTCTTACCATTAATGCTATATTCTGCCATCATATTTGACCTACCAAAATGAACCACCTCACACTTATCTGCGTTGAACTCCATCTGCCACTTCTCAGCCCAGTTTTGCATTGTACCAATGTCCCGCTGTAACCTCTGACAGCCCTCTACACTACCCACAACACCCTCAACCTTTGTGTCATCTGCAAATTTACTAACCCATCCCTCCACTTCCTCATCCAGGTCACTTATAAAAACCACAAAGAGTAGGGGTCCCAGAACAGATCCCTGAGGCACACCACTGGTCTCTGACCTCAGAATATGACCCATCTACAACCACTCTTTGCCTTCTGTGGGCAAGCCAGTTCTGGATCCACAAAGCATGTCCCCTTGGATCCCATGCCTCCTTACTTTCTCAGTAAGCCTTGCATGAGGTACCTTGTCAAATGCCTTGCTGAAATCCATGTACACTACATCTACTGCTCTACCTTCATCAATGTGCTTAGTCACATCCTCAAAAAATTCAATCAGGCTCGTAATGCACAACCTGCCTTTGACAAAGCCATGCTGACTATTCCTAATCATATTATACCTATCCAAATGTTCATAAATCCTGCTTCTCAGGATCTTCTCCATCAACTTACCAACCACTGAAGTAAGACTCACTGGCCTATAATTTCCTGGGCTGTCTCTACTCCCTTTCTTGAATAAGGGAACAACATCCGCAACCCTCCAATCCTCCAGAATCTCTCCCGTCCTCATTGATGATGCAAAGATCATTGCCAGAGGCTAAGTAATCTCCTCCCTCGCTTCCCACAGTAGCCTGGGGTACATCTCATCTGGTCCCGGTGACTTATCCAACTTGATGCTTTCCAAAAGCTCCAGCACATCCTCTTCCTTAATATCCACATGCTCAAGCTTTTCAGTCCACTGTAAGTCATCCCTACAATTGCCAAGATCCTTTTCCATAGTGAATACTGAAGTAAAGTATTCATTAAGTACCTCTGCTATTTCCTCCAGTTCCATACACACTTTTCCACTGTCACACTTGGTCGGTCTTATTCTCTCACGTCTTATCCTTTTGCTCTTCACATACTTGTAGAATGCCTTGGGGTTTTCCTTAATCCTGTCTGCCAAGGCCTTCTCATGGCTCCTTCTGGCTCTCCTAATTTCATTCTTAAACTCCTTCCTGCTAGCCTTGTAATCTTATAGATTCCTATCAATACCTAGTTTTTTTGAATCTTTCACCTCATTACAATCTTGCACCTTATCGTTCACCTGTGCTGCACTTTCTCTGTCACTGTAAGACTTTATTCTGCATTCTGCTATTGTCTTGTGCTAACCGATGCAGCTACAGAGAAGATGCGGATTTGAGGGGATTTGGTTTGTCACCCAAAACACTCGCAAGTTTCTGCGGGTGTACCGTGGAGAGCATTCTGACTGGCTGCATCACCGTCTGGAATGGCGTTGGGGGTGGTGTGGTGGGGGCTACTGCACAGGATCGAAGTAAGCTGCAGAGAGTTGTAAACTCAGTCAGCTCCATCATGGGCACCAGCCTCCGTAGTATCCAGGACATCTTCAAGGAGCGATGCCTCAGGAAGGTGGTGTCCATCATTAAGGACCCCCATCACCCAGGGCATGCCCTCTTCTCATCGCTACCATCAGGAAGGAGGTACAGGAGCCTGAAGGCACACACTCAACGATTCAGGAACAGCTTCTTCCCCTCTGCCATCCGATTCCTGAATGGACATTGAACCCATGAACACTACCTCAATACTTTTTTATTTCTATTTTTGCACTACTTACTTAATTTAACCATTTAATGTAAATATTCTTAATGTAATTCACATTTTTTTCTATATTATCATGTGTCTCATTGTACTGCTGCTGCAAAGTCAACAAATTTCACCACCTATGCCGGTGATATTAAACCCGATTCTGATGCCACCTCAAGGGATTGTGTCATGAACTGAAGAACGAACAGGACAAGCTTATCACTGTACTGCAGGAGATGCGTTCAAATCAAAAATAACCCTCCCCGCCCGCCAACTTGTGCAAGATGCACAATCAGAGATCTCCCATCCGGAATTATCCGCCCGGATTCCCTCTTCCCGATCCAGGAGAGAGAGAGCGGTGGGGAGAGAAATGGCAGAGCACAGGTAAGGAGAGAGGGGGATCAGTGTGACTAGGGAGGGGAGCCCATGTTACACTGGGCAGTCCTTCTGAGACTCCCTTCCCTCCAGGGAAAGCCGGGGGGGGGGAACGCCATGTCCACCTCTGGCGTAGCGGTCAGCACAACGCTTTAGGGTACTGGCAACTTGGGTTCAATTCCCATCGCTGCCTATAAGGAGTTCGTACGTCCTCCCCCGTGACCGCGTGGGTCTCCTCCCAGAGATTTTCCGGACTGGTTGGTTAGTCGATCATTGTGAATTGTCCCGTGATTAGCTTAGGGGTCAAACCTAGCGGGGGGTTACTAGTCAGCGCGGCTCGAAAGGGCCAACTCCGCACACTGCATCTCAATAAAAATAAAGGATGTAGTCGACAGCAGCCAATCATAAACAGAAGAGAGTGTGCAGACGCTGGAGATCCAGAGCAACACACACAAAACGCCGGAAGAACTCAGCAGGTCCGGCTGCATCTGCGGAAGGGACTAAACATTTTGGGCCGAGACCTTCCAATCAGCAGCTGCCCTCAGGTGAAGGAGGTGGTGAAGTGAGAACCGCCCTTGTCCGTGGCAAATGAGTGGGGACTGAGTGCAAAGAACTGTCACGGAGACCATGGGCTGAATGGTCACCTGCCAGTTCCAAGGTCGGTCTGAGGTTTGTGTTTTCCTTCTTTTTCTCTCCCTCCCTCTCTCTCTCTGTCTGTCTGTCTCTCTCTCCCCCCTCTCTCTCTTCCCCTCTCTCTGAATCAGGTTTAATATCACTGGCATATGCTATGAAATTTTTGGCTATACGGCAGCAGTACCATGCAATACATAATTCCAAAAACTGTAAGTTACAGTTATAAGTATATTTATTTAAAAAGTTAAATATGTAGAGCAAAAACAGAAATAAAGGAGTAGTGAGGTGGTGTTTGTGGGTTCAACATCCATTCAGAAATCAGATGGCAGAGAGGAAGAAGCTGTTCCTGAATTGTTGAGTGTGTGCCTTCAGGCTTCTGTACCTCCTCCCTGATGGTAGCAATGAGAAGAGGGCATGTCCTGGGTGATGGGGGTCCTTAATAATGGACGCCGCCTTTCTGAGGCACCGCTCCTGGATACTACGGAGGCTGGTGCCCAAGATGGAGCTGACTGAGTTTACAACTCTCTGCAGCTTGTTTCGATCCTGTGCAGCAGCCCCCACACTCCCATATCAGACAGTGATGCAGCCAGTTAGAATGCTCTCCAAGGTACATCTGTAGAAATTTGCGAGCGTTTTAGCAGAGAAGCCAAATCTCCTCAAAGTCCCAATTAAATATAGCCACTGTCTGGCGTTCTTTCTGACTGCATCGATATGTTGGGCCCAGGACGGATCCCCAGCGACGTTGACACCCAGGAACTTCTGCTTTTCCCCCTTTTCTTTTGATTATTCAGAGACCCAACACGGTAACAGGCCTTTCCGGCCTAGCGAGCCTTCCCCACCCAATTACACCCACGGGACCAATTAACCCACCAACCGGCACCCCTTTGGACTGTGGGAGGAAACCATGGCACCCGGAGGAAACCCACGCGGTCACGGGGAGAGCGTACAAACTCCTCGCAGGCAGCAGGGGGCTTTGAACTCCGGTCGCTGGTACTGTGGTAGTGTTACACCGAACTCCACGTTACTGTACAGCCCCCAGCGATCTTCCCCGCTCTCTATTCTGTATGCCTGTCGTCCGTCTCACTCTGTCTTTCTTTCTGTCTTTCCCTTGTTCCCTCACCCTCTGCCTCATTATCTCCCTCCCATTCTCACCCTATTTCTATCTCTCTCTCTGCCCCCCCTCCCTCCCTCTCTCTCCCACTTCCTCTCAATCTCTCTCTCCGTCTCTCCCCACCTCTCTCACACTCCCTCTGAATCTCTCTCTCTCTTTTTCTCCCTCTCAATCTCTTTCCGTCTCTCCCCACCTCTCTCCAGCTCCCTCGATCTCTCTCTCTTCTGCTCCCTCTCAATGTCTCTCTTCTGCTCCCCCCACCTCTCTCTCTGTCTTTCTGTCACGCTCCCCCCACCCCTTTATCCGATCTCCCCCTCCCCCCGGGCTGTGAGGTGGGAGCAGGGGCCCTGGATTTGGGATGAATCCCGACCTTTATCCGGTACATGCTGGCCTCGATCTTCAGCTGCTCGACCAGTTTCCGTGCCTGGGCAATGCTCATGGTGCTGTTGACGGGGGTGTCTCCTTTCGGCATGCTTCTGGGGGGGGGGGCGGGTGGGGAGATGGGAAGAGAGAGGGATGGGTGATAGAGAGAGAGGGGAGAGGTGAAGGAAGGGGAAGTGGAAAAGCAGAGAGTGAAGGAAGGAGAGGGGGGCAGGGTCAAGGAAGAGGTGACTGAAAGGGAGTGATGATGGGGAGGGGAGAGAGGGGAGAGAGAGAGGGGTGGAGGAGGGAGGGGGAGGGGAGGGGGAGAGGAGAGAGAGGAGGGAGGAGAGAGTGGGGAGAGAGAGGAGAGAGGGAGGGATGGAGGAGGGAGGGGAGGGGAGGGGAAAGAGGGGGAGGGGAGAGAGAGGGGGAGAGGAAGGAGGGGGAGGAGGGAGGGAGAGGGGGAGGGGAGAGAGGGGGCAGAGGAGAGAGAGGGGAGAAGAGAGGGGGAGAGAGAGGAGAAAGGGAGGGCGGGGAGGGAGAGGAGGAGGGGAGGGGGAGAGGAGAGAGAGGAGGGGGAGAGGAGAGAGAGGAGGGAGGAGAGAGTGGGGAGAGAGAGGAGAGAGGGAGGGATGGAGGAGGGAGGGGAAAGAGGGGGAGGGGAGAGAGAGGGGGAGAGGAAGGAGGGGGAGGAGGGAGGGGAGGAGGGAGGGGAGGGGAGGGGGAGGGAGAGGGGGAGGGGAGAGAGGGGGCAGAGGAGAGAGGGGGGAGAGAGAGGGGGGAGAGAGAGGGGGGAGAGAGAGGAGAAAGGGAGGGCGGGGAGGGAGAGGAGGAGGGGAGGGGGAGGTGAGGGGGAGGGGGGAGAGAGGGGGAGGGGGAGGGAGAAGGGGAGGGGAGATGGGGGTACAGAGAGGTGGAGGGGAGAGGGAGAAGTGGAGGAAGGTAGAGTGTGGAGGGAAGAGGTCAAGGAGAGGAAAATGTGAGGGGAGGAAAAGGTGAGAGGGTAGGGATTGAAGAGGGAGAGATGGAAAGAGATAAAGGGGGGGAGAGAGAGAGAGAGAGACAGACAGGCAGGGTAAGAGATAGAGACCGAGAGCCACGCCCTGCACATATCCCTGACCTTCTCCTCCCCACCGACCCTACAGAGGGGGAGGTTGCCCCCACCCTCCACGGCATCACCCCCTCAGATTACAGGGATCGGTCTCACTGCCTACCTCACCCACACAACACAGGAACTGTCCTTCTGCTCTCCCCAGCCAGCCCTCCTCTCCCTGAGCTGACTGGGACTGGGGAGGGTGGGGAGAGACAGCGAGGCCAGTCAGCCCCTCGCACCTAACCCTGCTGGTCCTGTGTGAACAGGTGGAAGAGTCCGGAAGCCCCCCTCCCTTCTTCAGCCTCTGCCCCCCACCCCATCACACAGGAAGCAGAGGGGAAGGGGAGGGGCGGTCGTTAAAAGCCCCTTGAGCCGATCACAGCCATCATCTGCCCTCCGTGCTGGAATTTTCCAGCAGAGCCCCCTCCTCGTAAACTGTGATCCCCGCCTCCCCATCGAACACCCCGGGCTGATTTAGGGACCGGCCCCTCGGACCCCTTAGAGCCGACAAGCAAGACTGGACAGCCTCGCAGCTCCTCCCCAGGGTGAGGACCAGTCGCAAAGTGGGGGGGGGGTGGGGGCTGGGAGGTGAGATGGGGGGGAGGCCACTCGGTCCGTCGCTTCAGTGTTAGGCTAGGAAAGTGGTGTGTGTCCCACCCCCCACCCCGCGCATCCTACTCACCTCCATCCCTCACCCGACCCCGTCCCCTTAACCCCTACTCCCTCCTGAGCTCATCCTCCACCTCCCAGGAAGGTCAGATGTCCGCCTCCCCCCCCCCTCGGCAGACGGTGGGGGAGGGGGGAGCGTGTAGAAGGCAGAGCCCTAGGGAAGAGGTGTGTGGAGGACAGAAATGCCTCCCCACCCCAGCGTTTGCCTGCCCCCCACCCTGAAAGGCCATCTTCTCCACACAGCCCCCTTCCCCTCACCCTGACGAGATGTCTTCGGTTGACCTCAGGCTAGGATCTGTGCGTGGGAAGAGAAAGGGAGAGTGGCGGGGGCTGGGGGCGCGTTAAACCATGGAGTGGTGAGGGGTGTTAAGGAGACGGGAAAAGCCATTCAACACGCCGAGGGAAACGAGACCCAACACACACTCACCTCCGCCGTTCAGTGCAGACTGGGGGGAGTCAGGGTACGGAGGATGCGGTCTCTCTCTCCCGCCCTGTCTTCCGCGGTCTCTCCTTCCCTCCCTCCCTCTCTCGTTCAGTCTCTCGCTTTTTTCTCTGTCTCGTTTTATCTCCTTTTCTGTCTTTCTCTCCCTCCCTCTCTCACGTTCTCTCTCTTTTTTCTCTCCGTCTCTCACAGTCTTTCAATCGCTATCTCTCTCTCTCTCTGTCTGCCTCTCCCCGTCTCTCTCTCTCCCTCCTCCCTGTCTCTCCTCTGCGGCAGCCCTGCTGAATACAAAGAGGTAATGGTTCTCCCTCTCTCTCTCTCTCTTTCTCGCCCTCGGCTGTCCGAGTCAGGGTCAGTGGGAGGAGAGGAGGGAATCAGGTCTATCGGCCGCGCTTCCTCGCCGGAGAGGGAAAGGCGCCTCCTTCCCCGACGCTGCGGTGTACCGGGGCGGGGCGGGGCCGGCGGGGCAGACCCTCCGGCTGCGGGGAGCGGGGGCGGGAGGGATAGGTGAGCCAGGGCGGGGGTCTAGGATGTGGGGAGAGGGCACATCCTCCCCGCCGCCAGACCATAATACTCAGGGTCTGTAAGGTAGGAGGGAGGGCAGCCGGCTGTGGGACAGACCCCCCCCTCCGCGTCCCGATCGGGGATTTGGGATCTGCTTCCCATAAAAGATCTCTCTGCGGCCCCCGGGTTCAGAGGCAGCCGTCGAACTTGCGGCGGGCGGGCTCTTCGCCGGCCGGGACACCGAGGCGAGCACGCTGCCCGGCCGAGGGAGGGGGTGGAGGAACAGGCAGGGGGAGAGAGGGGAGATAAAGGGGTGTGAGAAATATCCGAGAGGAGAAGAGGGGAGGGGAATCCGAGGGCCAGGAGAAGTGTTGGAGGGGATGAGGGGGTGTTGTTGGGGAGAAAGGGAAGGGGAGAAGGCTGGGGAAGGGGGGTTGAAGGGTGGGAACAGTGTTGGAGGGGCAGTGAGAGGGAACAGTGAAGCGAGAGGGGGAAGGGAAAGGGAATGAGGGGGCAGGAGGAGTTGGAGGGGAGAGGAGGAGGGAGGGAAAGGGAATGAAGTGGGGAGAAGTGTTGGAAGAGAGAGGACAGGGAGGGAAATAGAGGGAGGGAAAGAGAGAGAGAAGATAGGAGGAGAGAGGGAATTGAGGTGGGAGAAGTGTTGGGGGAGAGGAGATCAGAAGGGGAGGAGGGGAAGGGAACGAAGGAGAGGGGATCAGGGGTAGGAGATGTGAGGGAGGGATGAGGAGGAGAGGGGGTGAAGGGGAGGGTGGCAAGGAGGGAAGGGGAGGGAGATGGAGGAGAGAGCCAAGGTGGAGGGGTGGAACAGAGAAGGGCAGAGGGAGAAGCAAAAGACATTGGGCAGGTGGGAAGAGTGTAGCGGAGAGGAGAGAGAAGAGGGCAACGCTCACAACACGCTGGAGGAACTCAGCAGGTCGGGCAGCATCCGTGGAAAAGATCAGCCAACGTTTCGGGCCGGAACCCTTCGTCAGGACTGTAGAGGGAAGGGGCAGAGGCCCTATAAAGAAGGTGGGGGAGGGTGGGAAGGAGAAGGCTGGTAGGTTCCAGGTGAAAAACCAGTAAGGGGAAAGATAAAGGGGTGTGGGAGGTGATGGGCAGGAAAGGTGAAGGAGGAATAGGGGAAAACACAATGGGTAGTAGAAGGAGGTGGAACCATGAGGGAGGTGATAGGCAGTTGGGGGAGGGGGGCAGAGTGACATAGGGATAGGAGAAGTGAGGGGGAGAGAATTACCGGAAGTAGGAGAATTCTATGTTCATACCAAGGGGCTGGAGACTACCTAGACAGTATATGAGGTTTTGCTGCTCCAACCTGAGTTTAGCCTCATCATGGCAGTAGAGGAGGCCATGTATGGACATATCTGAATGGGAGTGGGAAGCAGAGTTGAAGTGGGTGGCTACTGGGAGATCCTGTCTGTGATGGTGGACAGAACGGAGGTGCTCGACGAAGCGGTCTTTTTGGGCTGGAACCCTTCGTCAGGACTGTAGAGGGTTCTTTAACGTCAACCGATCTTTCCCACGGATGCTGCCCGACTTGCTGAGTTTCTCCAGCGCGTTGTGAGTGTTGCTTTGACCCCAGCATCTGCAGATTATTTTGTGTTGAGAGAAGAGGGTAGGGGGAGACTAGGCACTAGTTCCAATCTGAACTCTAAAAAGACCAGATTCCTTCCACCCTGACACTTGCTGCCTGCCGCGGTCAAAGAGCCAGCAAACACTGTGCCTCAAATCTGGAACAAGAGGTCAGAGGACAAGTTTAAACCAATTTGCCATGTGAGGGAGTGGGTTTACAAACAGAGGCGATATGCAGCGAGACTCCTAGCAAGGGGAGGCTGACGAAAGGGCAAAATTGCAGTCAGCAGGATGTGTTATAACATAAAAGGTGGATAAAATCAAAAAGGGAGAATACAGGGCAAAAGGTGTTGAATTTGAAAGTGCACAGTACACAGAATAAGGTTGGTGAACTTGTAGCACAGTTGCAGATTGGCAGGTGTGATATTGTAGACATCACTGAATCATTGCTGAAAGAAGATTATAGCTGGGAGCTTAATGTCCAAGGTTACACATTACATCGAAAAGACAGGCGGGAAGGCAGAGGGGGCGTTGTGGCTCTGTTGGTAAAAAATGAAATCAAATCATTGGAAAGAGGTGATATCGGGTCAGAAGGTGTTGAATCATTGTGGATAGAGCTAAGGAACTAGAAGGGTAAAAAGACCCTGATGGGAGTTGTATACAGACCCCCAAACAGTAGTAAGGATGTGGCCTACAAATTACAAGGGGAGATAGAAAATGGATTCCAAAGGGCAATGTTACAATAGTCATGGGGGATTTCAAAATGCAGGTAGATTGGGGAAATCAGGTTGGTGCTGGATCCCAAGTGAGAGAATTGTCGAATGCCTACGAGATGGCTTTTTAGAGCAGCTCGTGGTTGAGCCCACTAGGGGATCAGTTTTTCTGGACTGGGTGTTGTGCAAAGAACTAGAATTGATTACAGAGCTTACGGTAAAGGAACCCTTAGGGGTAAGTGATCATAATATGATCAAATTCACCCTGAAATTTGAAAAGAGGCTAAAGTCAGATGTATCAGTATTACAGTGGAGTAAAGGGAATTACAGAGGCATGAGAGAGGAACTGGCCAGAAATAAGACTCTTGGGAGTGGAGAGGATCAGTGAGATCTTGGGGTCTGTGTCCGTAGGACACTCATAGCTACTGTGCAGGTTAACAGAGTTGTTAAGAAGGCCTATGGTGTGATGGCCTTCACCAGCTGTGGGATTGAGTTCAAGAGCCGTGAGGTAATGTTACAGCTATAAGACCTTAGTCAGACCCCACTTGGAGTACTGTGTTCAGTTCTGGTCACCTCACTACAGGAAGGATGTGGAAACTATAGAAAGGGTGCAGAGGAGATTTACAAGAACGTTGCCTGGATTGGGGAGCATGCCTTATGAGAATAGGTTGAGTGAACTTGGCCTTTTCTCCTTGGAGCGACGGAGGATGAGAGGTGACCTGATAGAGGTGTACGAGCTGATGAGAGGCATTGATCGTGTGGATAGTCAGAGATTTTTCCCCAGGGCTGAAATGGCTAACCCAAGGGGACATAGTTTCAAGATACTTGCAAGCAGATACAAGGGGGATGTCAGAGGTAAGCTTTTCACATAGAGAGTGGTGGGTGCGTGGAATGTACTGCTGGTAACGGTGGTGGAGGTGGATACAATAGGGTCTGTTAAGAAACTCTTAGATAGGTACAAGGTTCCACACGGTAGGCCTTTTCAGAAAGTCAGAAGGCATGGGATCCAGGGAAGTTTGGCCAGGTGGATTCAGAATTGGCTTGCCTGCAGAAGGCCGAGGGTCATGGTGGACGGAGTACATTCAGATTGGAGGATTGTGACTAGTGGTGTCCCACAGGATCTATTCTGGGACCTCTACTTTTCGTGATTTTTATTAACGACCTGGATGTGGGGGTAGAATGGTGGGTTGGCAAGTTTGCAGACGACACAAAGGTTGGTGGTGTTGTAGATAGTTTAGAGGGTTGTTGAAGATTGCAGAGAGACATTGATAGGATGCAGAAGTGGGCTGAGAAGTGGCAGATGGAGTTCAACCCAGAGAAGTGTGAGGTGGTACACTTTGGAAGGACAAACTCCACGGCAGAGTACAAAGTAAATGGCAGGATACTTGGTAGTGTGGAGGAGCAGAGGGATCTAGGGGTACATGTCCACAGATCCCTGAAAATTGCCTCACAAGTAGATAAGGTAATTAAGAAAGCTTATGGGATGTTAGCTTTCATAAGTCCAGGGATAGAGTTTAAGAGTCGCGATGTAATAATGCAGCTCTATAAAACTCTGGTTAGGCCACACTTGGAGTACTGTGTCCATTTCTGGTCGCCTCACTATAGGAAGGATGTGGAAGCATTGGAAAGGGTACAGAGGAGAGCTACCAGGATGCTGCCTGGTTTAGAGAGTATACATTATGATCAGAGATTAAGGGAGCTAGGGCTTTACTCTTTGGAGAGAAGGAGGATGAGAGGAGACATGATAGAGGTGTACAAGATAATAAGAGGAATAGATAGAGTAGATAGCCAGCGCCCCTTCCCCAGGGCACCACTGCTCAATACAAGAGGACATGACCTTAAGGTAAGGGGTGGGAAGTTCAAGGGGGATATTAGAGGAAGGTTTTTTAGTCAGAGAGTGGTTGGTGCGTGGAATGCACTGCCTGAGTCAGTGGTGGAGGCAGATACACTCGTCAAGTTTAAGAGACTAATAGACGGATATATGGAGGAATTTAAGGTGGGGGCTTATATGGGAGGCAGGGTTTGAGGGTTGTCACAACATTGTAGGCTGAAAGGCCTGTAAATGTGCTGTTCTATTCTATGTTCTATGTACATGAAGCTTAGAAAAATAGAGGGCTATGTGCTAGGGAAATCCTTGGCAGTTTCTAAAGTAGGTTACATGGTTGGCACAACATTGTAATGTGCTGTAGATTTCTATGTTCTAATTGATGGGAAAAGAACACTGGCAGAGATGACGGCAGAGCAGCAATGGCTGGAATTTCTGGAACCAATTCGGAAGGCACAGGATATATACATCCCAAAGAGGAAGAAGTATTCTAAAGGCAAGATGACACAACTGTGGATAACAAGAGAAGTCAAAGCCAACATAAAAGCCAAAGAGAGGGCATATAATAGAGTAAAAATTAGGGGGAAGTTGGAGGATTGGGAAGCTTTTAAAAAAAGTCATGAAGAAGGTAGAGATGGAATATGAAAGTGAGCTAGGCAATAATATTAAAGAGGATACCAGGAGTTTCTTCAGATACGTAAAGTGTAAAAGAGAGGCGAGAGTGGATATCCGACCACTGGAAAACGATGCTGGAGAGGCAGTAATGGAGACAAGGAGATGGCGGACAAGCTGAATAAGTATGGATTCTGGTTAATTTAATCAGGGCAGCCATTTATTTGGGACAACTCTTAAAGAACAAAAACTAATCAAGAAAATTCTCAGGATTCCCTTCATTTATTTGGGACACAAGGCCTCTTAATTGGGACAGCAGAGTGTCGCCAGAGTTTCGAACTAGCATCAGCCACATGCACTTGCGTGGCTGCTAAACACCATGCCATGCTTACAGTGAACAACACACAAAACGCTGGAGGTACTCAGCAGGTCGGGCAGCAGCTACGGAAATGAATAAACAGTCGACATTTTGGGTCGGGACCCTTCGCCAGGAGCGGAAAGGAAGGGGGAAGATGCCAGAATAAGAAGGCGGGGGGGGGGAAGGAGGGTGTCACTAAGTTCGGATATGGCCCAAGTGTGGAGTGAGAGACACTGAAACGGGTGGATAGTTCACAGACTTTAATGCCAACAGAGTTAGAGGGAAAAGAAAACAATAAACACTAGGCCAACAAGAGGAATTCTGCAGATGCTGGAAATTCAAGCAACACACATCAAAGTCCTGACAAAGGGTCTGGGCCTGAAACGTCGACTGTACCTCTTCCTAGAGATGCTGCCTGGCCTGCTGCGTTCACCAGCAACTTTGGTGTGAAACGCTAGGCCAAACAGGGCCGTTGACTAAAACTCTCAAATGGAAAACAAAGCCTACACTGCGGCTGAAAGGAATAACCGAATACTGTTAGTCTCGTTGACTCAACAGTCCAATTTCTTAGGCAAGCAGGCAGCGAAACGTTGATGTACTTTCCTAAGGTCTCAACAAGCACTACGACGAAAAGAATGGAGTTAAATACCATCACAATTAAATAATAATTAGCTGACACATGCATATTCGTGAGCACAATTGCCTTATCTGCTGCGTTGACAAACAGTTTTGCGTGAGTTGGTTGTCAAGAAGCAATGGTTTTTGTCACTGATAGTTGGTGAGAAGTAAGCAGTAAGATCATGTGGAATTGTTTTTGCTCATTCTGGTTCAGGATTGGAGAAGTCAGAAATGGCCAGAAGTGGAAATGAAACGATTCCATGACTTCAACAAGTTCGGAGCTATGAAGAATGTGAAGGCATTGACAATCATCCTGAACGTTAAAATGAGAATGAAGATTTGAGGATGAAATCATCAAAGGCATTGCATGAAGGCACAAGGTGTCTGCGCTAATGTTGTTCATTTACAGTCAATCAAAAGAACACAGCAGTAACACTGGATGAATTCCTCTGGTGATAACTATTGGGAACTAATACAGTTTTATTGTGCCGTTGTGGAATTGGTAATGTTCCAATTGGTTCTGTATTTCAATTAAACACATAATTTATACTTTATACTTTATTGTCACCAAACAATTGATACTAGAACGTACAATCATCACAGCGATATTTGATTCTGCGCTTCACACTCCCTGGATTACAAATATTAAATATTTAAAAAATTAAAAATAGTAAAAATTAGTAAATATTAAAAATTTAAATTATAAATCATAAATAGAAAAATGGGAAGTAAGGTAGTGCAAAAAAACCGAGAGGCAGGTCCGGATATTTGGAGGGTACGGCCCAGATCCGGGTCAGGATCCGTTCAGCAGTCTTATCACAGTTGGAAAGAAGCTGTTCCCAAATCTGGCCGTACGAGTCTTCAAGCTCCTGAGCCTTCTCCCGGAGGGAAGAGGGACGAAAAGTGTGTTGGCTGGGTGGGTCGTGTCCTTGATTATCCTGGCAGCACTGCTCCGACAGCCTGCGGTTAAAGTGAGTCCACGGTTAAACAGTGGATTGTCTTATTTAATGTTTTTTTTTAAACTATTTCCATGAAACTTTGGCTAATTGAGGCAGCCTCTTAATGGGCCAAAATGTACTGGTCCCAATGAACCGGAATCCGCTGTGTGTGTGTGTGTGTGTGTGTGTGTGTGTAATATACATATGAGGGGTGCAGGCCAATGCCTCTGACTTCCTGTCAAGTATGGAGGGAATTATGGTGTTGAATAGTGAACTGTGTGTAAGGATTGGCTCCCTCACCTCTGCCCCTCTGCCCCTCAACACAGGTACCCCCCAGTGTTGTGTCCTGAGTCCCCTCCTCTACACCCGCGACTGTACTGCCGCACACAGTTCCAATCTGCCGATCAAGTTCACAGTTGACACGATGTTGATTGGCCTTATCTCTAGCGGTGATGAGACGGCCTACAGAGTTGACCCCCCCCCCCGACACAGTGACAGCATAACAACTTCTCCCTCAATGTCCAGGAAACAGAAGAGTTGATTGTGGGTTACAAGAGGAACGGAGACAGGCTCGGCCCGATCAGCATCAATGGGACTGCAGTTCAGAGGGCGAGTAGTTTCAGGTTCCTCGGTATACATGTCACCGATGATCTCACCTGGACTGTACACACCGGCTGTGTGGCAAAAAAAAAGCACAAAAGTGTCTCTTCCGCCTCAGGCGACTGATTAAGTTTGGCATAAACCCCCAAATCCTCAAGACCTTCTACAGGGGCACCATTGAGAGCACCCTGACTGTCTGTATCACTGCCTGGACGGGAACTGCACCCACCTTGATGGCTGGGCAACGCAGAAAGTGGTGCGGACAACCCAGCACATCTGTGGGTGTGAACTGCCCTTCACTGAGGACATTTACAGCAGCGGGTGAAGAAAGAAGGCCTGGAAGATCACCAGGGACACCAGTCACCCCGACCATAAACTGTTTCAGCTGCTTCTGGCTGGCATTCAGTACTGCAGCATTAAAGCCAGGACCAACAGACTACAGGACAGTTTCTTTCTACAAGTCATTAGACTTCTAAATCCACACGTCTGTACATTGCGATGGAGTCATAGCACAAAGAGTTTTACTCCCTCACGTTGTGGGACAGATGTAAGATTTAAATAAATACAAACTCAAATTATAAATTTAAGGACAGATAGGCATGTATAGAGTATCAGTGTATATATACTGTAATTGTTATTCACAGTATTTAAAATGTATTGCTCAGTACACTAAATATACTGCAAATTACATGAAATATACTGTATGTTGTGTAAGATAGATGATTATACTGTTGCAAAACAACACATTTCACGACATGAGAAAGTCTGCAGATGCTGGAAATCCACAGCTGTTTATTCAGGGTGAGGGTCACTCACTGTGTAACTGTATAGAGTCACTGTTTATTCAGGGTGAGGGTCACTCACTGTGTAACTGTACAGAGTCACTGTTTATTCAGGGTGAGGGTCACTCACTGTGTAACTGTACAGAGTCACTGTTTATTCAGGGTGAGGGTCACTGTGTAGCTGTACAGAGTCACTGTTTATTCAGGGTGAGGGTCACTCACTGTGTAACTGTACAGAGTCACTGTTTATTCAGGGTGAGGGTCACTCACTGTGTAACTGTACAGAGTCACTGTTAATTCAGGGTGAGGGTCACTGTGTAACTGTACAGAGTCACTGTTAATTCAGGGTGAGGGTCACTGTGTAACTGTACAGAGTCACTGTTTATTCAGGGTGAGGGTCAATGTGTAACTGTACAGATTCACTGTTTATTCAGGGTAAGGGTGACTGCGTAACTGTACAGAGTCACAGTTTATTCAGGGTGAGGGTCACTCACTGTGTGACTACCGAGTCACTGTTTATTCAGGGTGAGGAACACTAACTGTTTTGAGGTAGAGGGTGGGAGGGAGGTGAGGAGGAAAAGTGGAGGGTGGGGGTGTGAGGGAGGGAGGGGGAGGAGAGACAGTGGGAAGTTGGGTGGAGGGAAGGAGGGAGGGAGGGGAGGACCGAGGGAGAGAAGATGGGGAGGGGGAGGGTTAGAGGAGGAAGGGTAGGGGAGAGGTGGAGGCCAGAGGTAGTGAAGAGGCGAGGAAGGAGAATGGAGGGTGGAAAAGTTGAAGGGGAGGCAAGGAGGGAGAATGGAGGGTGGAAAAGTTGAGGAAGGGATGGGGAGGGGGGAGGGTGGAGGGACGGAGGAGGAAGGGGATGGGGTAGAGGGAGAGGTGAAGGCTGGAGGTAGTGAAGGGGAGGCGAGGAGGAAGAATGGAGGGTGGAAAAGTTGAGGAAGGGATGGGGAGGGGGGAGGGTGGAGGGACGGAGGAGGAAGGGGATGGGGTAGAGGGAGAGGTGAAGGCTGGAGGTAGTGAAGGGGAGGCGAGGAAGGAGAATGGAGGGTGGAAAAGTTGAGGAAAGGTAGGGGAGGGTGGAGGGACGGAGGTGGAGTGGAACGAGGCGGCAGTAGGGTGGGAAAGGAGGCGGATTTCCGACCTTCCGGCGGTGACCGGAAGTGCGCCGGGGAGCAGGTTGGGCGGTGACTCCGTTGCCGTGGTGACGGGCTGCGGCCAGCCATGGGGGGAAGCGGCGCTCGGGTTCCGGCGGCGGGGACGGCAGGTACCGGGGATGGGAGGTACCCGGGTCCGGGTCGGGTTCCGACACCGCGCTGCCGGCCTTGGGGAAGCCCAGACGGACCGGGCCTGAACTCCCGTAGTTGTGAGGGAGCGCCGGTGCGGCCGGGTGGGGGAAGAGGGAGCGCCGCGCTGACGTGTGGCACGGAAAGAGGCCCTTTGGCCCGGCTGGTCTCTGCTGACCTAGATGCCCATCCCCGAGCTGGTTCCTCTTGCCCGTGTTTGCCCCTTCTTTCCTGTTCCAAGTGTCTATTCAATCGTCCTCGCCTGTATCACTTCCCCTTGTAGCTCTTCCCTTCTATCGACCACCCTCTGCCCCCCCACACCTTTCCCCCCTTCCTTCAGACTCCCCTACCCTGGGGAAAAGACCGTGACCGTCCACCTTATCCCTGCACTTCATGGTTTTATAAATCTCTCCAGGGGCACCCCCCACCCCTCAGCTCCTTGAAACCCAGCAATTCTGGTCACCAACCTGCAGGAAAGATGCCAACAAGGTTTGAAAGAGCGCAGGGAAAATTGACAAGGACGTTGCCGGGTCTGGAGGACCTGAGTCATAAGGAAAGATTGGACAGGTTAGGGGTTTACCCCCTTGGGATGTAGAAGATTGAGGGGCGATCTGATACAGCTATACAAAATTATGAAGGGTATAGATAGGGTAAATGGAGTGAGGCTTTTTCCACGGAGGTAGGGTGGGACTACAACTCGAGGTCATGCGTTAAGGGTGAAAGGTGAGATGTTTAAGAGGAACAGGAGGGGAAACTTCTTCACTCAGAGGGTCCTGAGAGTGTGGAATGAGCTGCCAGCACAAGTGGTGCATGCGAACTCGATTTTAACGTTTAAAACAAGTTTGGGGGTACATGGATTGGAGGGATATGGTTGATGGGAATAGGCAGTTTAAATGGTTTCAGCGTGGACTAGATGGGGCCTGCTTCTGTGCTGTACTTTTCTGTGACTCTATAATCACAATTCAAGTCCCCCAGTCCTGGTACTGTCCTTGCCAAACTTTTCAGCCCCCTTTCTCGCTTAATCACGTCCTTCCAGTCCAGATAAAGGCTCTCGATCTGCGGCACTGTCCGTCCATTTCCCCCTGTCAATGCTGCCTGGCTCACTCAGTCCCTCCAGTACTTGGCTTATTGCCTCAGTTCATAGATTGGCAGCCAGAATGGCAAATGTGTACTCACCGCTAATTGTGCAACTGCAATATGGCATCCCCGAGCTCCCAAACGCGGTGCCTCAACCTGTGAAGGCCAGCTCTCGATAGTCACCGATAACCTGTGACGCCACTCCCCAGGCCCTGCCGTCCACTGCGCCGGCCCCAGCCTGGCTTAACTTCTCAAAATGAATCACTCCACACACTGAGATAAATTCAGAATCGAAGTGAGAATCAGGTGTGCTATCACTGATGTGGCGTGAAATTTCTTGTTTTGTGACAGCAGCGCAGCGCAATATATTAAAAGTTACTGTAAGTTACAGAAGGAAATATAAAAAAAATGCAAAAATGAGCAAAATAGTCAGGTAGTTCAAAGTATATTTATTATCAAACTATGTATACCATCTGCACCGATCATTCCAATGCCAAAGAAGGCGACGGTAAGCTGCTGAGATGACTATCATCCAGTGGTATTAACATCAACCATTATGAAATGCTTTGAGCAGCTGGTCATGGAGCACATTAAAGCCTTTCTCCCGGCTACGCTGGACCCTTTCCAGTTGGCTTATCGGTTCAATCCGATCCACTGACGATGCAATAGCCCCTGCCCTCCACTCCGTCCTGTCCCACCTGGAAGATAGATAGTAGTAGGAGGCGGCCGTCCATCCCGGAGATGATGGGTTTGTGCCTCCGGTGGACTGTGTCCTCTCCAGGGCTCAAGCCTGGGCGGGAAGATTTGAAGAACCGGCTGTTGCCCATGCAGCGGGTTCCCCCTCTCCACGTCACTGATGTAGTCCAGGGGAAGAGCAAACGCTGATACAGCTTGGCACCGGTGCCGTCGCGGAGGCTGCCAGAGTGAAGTTGTAAATGTGGCCCCCCTGGCAAGCCTCAGGCTTGCTCAACTTGCTTTCGTCGAGGGGGAGCAGCCTCCGGCCCCGCCAAACTGGGTAATCAAGTTTGTGTGGATGCTGTGTGATGTACCCCATCCTGCCAAATAACAGACAATACCCCATATATGATTAAATGATTACACTTTATAGATCTTACTGGAACTATGTAATTAATAGAGATACAATATAAAAGGAAAGTAAAAGGCGCCACACTTATCAAAGTTCAACCTCTTCGTGCACAACAGTTCAAGCTAAATTAACGGGGTCCTCTTTCCACCATGCGATCCCTTCGATTTGCCGCTCGGGACCAACCACGGTGCTCGACCAGAGGGCTTCCAGCACGTCCTCCCTCTTCGGGTCTCCTCCCGAAAGCCCTGGGCCTCGGACTGCCGCTCGGAGTGCGTCCCGCCGCCCAGCTTACAGCATCATGTCTCCTCTCTCTGTCCCCATCCGCCTTCTCCCCCAACCCCTGCGAAAACAATAGCTGACAGACACACAAGAAAGAACAACATCTATCCCAATTGGTTAGCAAATGAATACAATTCTCTTTATAACCCAAACAAGCTGCTAGAGAGAGAACTTTCTCAGCAGTTAACATAACCAAGAAGCCATTTTGATTACCCTACGCAGTAATATAAAAGAAGAAACCCCTTACATAAACAACATCAAACTACCTTAGGGACCCCGGCTCTGGATTCATTCTTCAGAGTTTACTCCCAAAGCCTTTCCCAAGGGTGGGTATGGCCACAAGGCAGCGGAGGTTTAAAATCAGAGTTTTCCTTCTCCTAGGCGGGCTGCCCGGGAAGATAGATTGATCGATATATTATTGATCCCAAAGGAAATTAGTGTCATAGCAGCATTACAAGTGCACAGATATGTAAATATTAGAAGAGCAGTAAGAAAGAATTTTTTAAAATTACCTCAAAAAGTCTTAACAGGGGTGGGGGTTGTCATCATTTCCTCAGTTATAGGTTGACTCATTATAGAGCCTGACGGCCGAGGGAAAAATGACCTCATATATCGCTCTTTGGAGCAGCACAGTTGTCTCAGTCTATTACTGAAAGTTCTCCTCTGTTCAGCCAAGGTGGCATTCAGAGGGTGAGAAACATTGTCCAGAAATGCCAGGATTTGTCCTACCACAGTCTGACTCCTATACCAGGGCCAGGCTTTCGAATCAGTTTATTGAGCCTGTTGGCGTCACCACATAGAAGATTGTCCTGGCGACAACAGACTGGTAGAACATGTGAAGGAGAGGCCGGGTTACTCTAAAGGACAAAGATGCTGTTTGATTGCTGCGTATAGACTTCAGCTCGGCATGTAACACCGTCATACCCCAGAAACTGGTGGAGGGACTGTCCCCGCTGGGTCTCAACACCTCCGAAAGCAACTGGATACTGGACCTCTTAGCAGAAAGGCCACAGTCAGTCCGTGTGGGCAGCAACGTCTCTAGCCCCGTTACGCTGATCACCGGCGCTCCGCAAGGCTATGTGCTCAGCCCACGGCTGTTCACGCTGCTGACGCACGACTGGGTCAAAGCACTCAGCTCAAACTGTGTCTTCAAGCTTGCAGATGACACAACAGTGGTTACTTCATCAAGAACGTTGACGAGACGGAGTATAGAGAGGAAGTGGAGCAGCTGGTGGGTTGGTGTGAGAAGGACAGCCAAAGCCTGAACATGGAGAAGACAAAGGAAGTTATTGTGGATGTCAGGAAAAGGTGCAGATGAACCATCCCCCCTTCTGCGAATACGTGGCTCCTCCGTAGAGAGAGTTAAATGCACCAAGTTCCCAGGAGTTCACATCACAGATGATCTCACCTGGTCGCTTAATATCACCTCCCTGAACAAGAAGGCACAGCAGCACCTCCACTTCCTGAGGAGATTGAGACAAACAAGGCTCCCCCCTCACCAACTTTAACTGCATTTTACAGGAGCACCATTGAGACTGTCCCGACAAGTTGCATCTCCATCTGGTCTGGGAGCAGCCGAGCATCGGACCGGAAGTCCCTACAAAGGATTGTGAGAACGGCCGAGAGGATCATAGGGGTCTCCCTACCGTCCTTCGGGGACATTTATCAGGAGAGCTGCGTATGCAGGGCCCTTAGTATTATCAAGGATCCCACCCATCCATCCAGCATCCTCTTTGACTTTCTACCATCAGGCAGGAGACTCCGATGCATAAAGGCAAGAACGGTCAGGATGGGAAACAGTTTCTTCCCTCAGGCCGTCAGGCTTCTGAACTCCCTGCCGCATCGCAGTTGAAATGTCACCGGTTAATACCAGACAATATTTAATTGATGCACTTTACTTTGTTTAGTTATGCGTAATTCATCTGTAAATTTAATTCTTTACTTTCCCAGGTTACTGTGTGTTATGTGTACTTCTGTGCTTTACACCCTGGTCCGGAGAGACGTATACATGTATATAGTTAAATGACAATAGACTTGACTGTCTAAGTCAGACACAGTGAATGGTAGGGCCCTGGGGAGCATTGTAGATCAGAGAGACCCTCAGGGTGCAGGTACATGGGTCCCTGAAAGTGGTGACACCGTTTGACAGGGTGGGGAAGGAGGCTTACAGATGCTGAATTAGATCCTTTTATAACTTTAGATAACCTCTTTCACTGTCCATTATACCACTAATTGTAGAGTCATCTGCAAACTTCGTCACCACACCACCTGCATTCTGCTCCAAGTCATTACTGCATATCTTTTCATTCATTATGTGCCGTGTTGTATGACATGGGCGTTCATAGACCACAATTGTTCTTTTGCAGATTTTTCTGCAGAGGTGGTTTGCCATTGCCACCTTCTGGGCAGTGTCTTCACAAGATGGGTGACCCTACCCACTCCCCCACCCCCCCCAAGCCATTATCAAAGTTCAAAGTAAATTTATTATCCGAGTACATATATGTCACCACATACAACCCTGAGATTCATTTTCCTGCGGGCATACTCAGCAAACCTATAGAATAGTAACTGTAAACAGGATCAGTGAAAGATCAACCAGAGTGCAGAAGACAGCAAACTGTGCAAATGCAAATATAAATAAATAGCAATAAATAACAAAAACATGAGATAAAGAGTCCTTAAAGTGAGATCATCAGTTGGGGGAACATCTCAGTGGATGGGCAAGTGAGTGTAGTTACCCCCTTTTGTTCAGGAGCCTGATGGTTGAGGGGTAGTAACTGTTCCTGAACCTGGTGGTGCGAGTCCTGAGGCTCCTGTACCTTCTACCTGATGGCAGCAGTGAGAAAAGAGCATTGCCTGGGTGGTGGGGATCTCTGATGATGGACGCTGCTTTCCCTCGGCAGAGTTTGATGTATTCAAGGTGCTCGTTACCCTTCTGCAATCGTCTGCCTGGCGTCAGTGGTCGCATAACCAGGACGTGATATGCACCAGCCCCTCCACCTGCTCCCACAGCTTCACGTGACCTTCACGCGACACCTTGCCCAAGGGTGACCTGCAGGCTAGCGGAGGGAAGGAGCACCTCACATATCCTCTGGTAGAGACGTATCTCCGTCCCGCCACCCCAAATACATACGTACAGACAATAAAGGAGCCAACACCAGTCACTGCAGCACACCAGCAGTCACAGGTCTTCCAGTCCAAAGAGCAGCCTACCTCCACCACCCTTTAACTCCTGCCGCCAAGTCCAATTTTTATGTTATTTACTCCCTCACCCTGGATCCTATCAATTTTGCTGGACCTTGCTGATGTCCACGTGGACAGCGTCCACCATCCTGTCCTCATCGGTCCTTTTGGTCACCTCCCCTACAAGCTCTTCATCACGCCTGTGAGATGCGATCTCCCCTCGCACAAAGCCATGCCGACCATCCCTGATCCGTCCTGGTGTTTCCAAACACACAGATTGATCAATCATTCTAGTTACCCCCCCACCCCCCATTTATGTCTCTGCACTGTAAACACCCTAACTCACATCTTAAAATGCAGTTTACTTTGTAAATACGTGCCAGTAGCACCTTTTATTCTGGATCTATTCTTTCACCTCTAACTTTATCAGAATCACCGGCAAATGTGAAATTTGTTGTTTCGTGGCAGTAGCACAATGCAATACATAATAATATCGACTATAAATTACAATAAGTATGTATAAAATAGTTAAATAATTAGTGCAAAAAGAGAGGGAAAAAGTAGTGAGGTAGTGTTCATGGGTTCAATGTCCATTCAGAAATTGGATAGTAGAGTGAAAGAAGCTGTTCCTGAATCGTTGAGCAACATACATCAAAGTTGCTGGTGAACGCAGCAGGCCAAGCAGCATCTATAGGAAGAGGCGCAGTTGACGTTTCTTCCTATAGATGCTGCTTGGCCTGCTGCGTTCACCAGCAACTTTGATGTATGTTGCTTGAATTTCCAGCATCTGCAGAATTCCTGTTGTTTACACCTGAATCGTTGAGTGTGTGTCTTCAGGCTCCTGTACCTCCTTTCCGATGGTAACAATGCGGAGAGGGCATGTTCTGGGTGGTGGGGGTCCTTAATGATGGATGCCACCTTTCTGAGGCACCGCTCCTTGAAGATGTCCTGGATACTATGGAGGCCGGTGCCCGTGATGGAGCTGACTGAGTTCACAACTCTCTGCAGTCTCTCTCGATCCTGTGTAGTAGCCCCCCACCCCATACCAGACAGTAAGGCAACCAGTCAGGATGCTGTCCATGGTACAAATTGTCAAGTGGCTCTGGTGACATAACCTCATGAAACATAACCTCTGGCTTTTTTAAAATTTATATATGATTTTTTATTCTTTATAATTGTAAAACGTTGTCTTTCATTGCATCTAATGCCACAGCAAAGCAACTACCTAATACATGTAAATGTGGCACAATGAGGCCTCGCTCAGGGTGGAGGAGAAACACCTCCTTTCCCTTCTGAGAAGTCTCCAACCTGAAGGCATGAACATCGATTTCTCCTGGTGAACAAATTCCACTGCCCTCCCCCCATCCCTGGTCCCCTTCTACTTCCCTTTCTTCCATGGTCCACTCTCCTCTCCTGTCAGATTCCTTCTTCTCCAGTCCTTGACCTTTTCCACTCACCTATCACCATCGTTTGTCCGTTCAGAAGGAGATCTCAGAGTTGACACAAGACACTCCAAATACTGGGCTCTGGAGCAACAAACGATCTGCTGGAAGAACTAGGTAGCTTGGGTAGCATCTATGGGGGAGGCAGAGAAGGAATTGCCAATTCTGGGTTGAAAGCTTCCTTGCGGGTCTATAGGCTGTTGAACGTAGTAGGACATATTAAAGGAGTGCTTCAAAGGAGGGGAGGGGAGGAGAAGATGGCAGTGCGCGCAGCCGCTCCAAAATGATACCGTATTTGTGAAGTAGGTGCCGTGCACAATCCTGATTTGATGGAGACGGACGTGAGAGCACGGAGGAACATCTGGAGAAACTTCTGAAATGCCCGCTTCGCTGCCGCTGCTACTGTGCGATCGAGAATCTCCAGAGGGGAAGGCCCCAAATCCTCGGCTTTGCCTGTTGCCTGTTGCTGGGGCCGGGGTCGAAGCGCCCGGCAGAGACGGTGCTCGGTGTCGGAGGGCTGGTCGGAGGCTCGAAGTTTTCGGACGGACTCAAGAGTTGGCTGTGGTCGGATGCTGCATCAGCAAGTTTGCGGCACTGGAAGCTCATGGCAGGAAGAGAGTTTCTCTTCCTTCTACCGTCTGCGTGAGATGATGGGCTATCGGGACTTTGAGACTTTTTTTTTTACTGTGCCCATGGTCTGTTCTTATCAAATCACGGTATTGCTTTGCACTGTTGTAACTATATTTTATAATTATGTGGTCTTTGTCAGTTTTTCAGTCTTGGTTTGTCCTGTGTTTCTGTGATATCATTCTGGAGGAACATTGTATCATTTCCTAATGCATGCATTACTAAATAACAATAAAAGAGGACTGCGTGTCCTCGTAATCTAATCTAATCTAAAAGTTGGGCAGGATCCGGCAGGTTATACACAAACATGTTTCATCCTTTCAAAAATATATTGTTTAATATATACATAATTTCAATTCAGAGATGGTTACTATAGCAAGCAATCCCATGCAGTCACTTATCAATGTTGTGAATGTGTCATCCCGAACATTGAATCAGTGAAGTGTCTGGCGGGGGGGCTGTGTTCAAAGTCATTTTCAATCGCTCATTGCTACAGTCAGAAGTTCCCACCTGTTTTGAAAGGGCAACAATTGTACCAGTGTCCAACAAGAGTAGGGTGAGCTACCTCAATGCCTATTGTCTAGTGGCACTCACGTCTACGGTGATGAAATTCTTTAGGAGGTTAGTTATAGCTAGAGTTAACCCCTGTCTCAGCAAGGGCCTGGACCCACTGCAATTGATCCCACTGGTGTAGGGATCGAGGACTAGGGGTTTAGAGAAGGAAGGTGATTAGCAGAAGGTCCAGAAGCGACAGGAGGGGAACACTTTCCCAGGATCTGGAGCAGGGCTGTTGGGAATAGGGGAGGCAGACTCTGCCTTCCAGAGGGGAGATGGATCAGCACTTGAAATGGACAAATTTGCTGGGCAGCACGCACAGCGAGGGCAGGAGATGTGGGGCCTCCTTCCGTGCTCTCTAGGACTACAGTTCTCAATCTGAATCTGCAGTTGGTGGGGTAGGAGCTGATGGGGAAAACGTGGAGACCAAATGGGTGAGTGGTCAGCGGTTGCTGTGGATTAGATGGGCTGAAGGGCCAGTTTCTGTGCTGTGGATTTCTGACTTATCCACTGTTAATAGTCATTATCACTCCGCCATTTTGGAATCTTGCTGTGCCCGCCTGTGGCAGAGTGCCGGGAGAATCATAGACTCATAGAGCATTACAGCACAGAAACAGGCCATTCAACCCATCTAGTACATGCTATACTATTAATCTGCCTGGTCCCATCGACCTGCACTGGGACCACGGCCCTCTGTACCCCTCCCATCCAAACTTCTCCTAAATATTGAAATTAAACCCACAACCGTCACTTGCACTGGCAGCTCATTCCACACTCTCGCCACCCTCTGAGTGAAAATGTTCCCCTTAAACATTTCACCTTTCACCCTTAACCCATGACCTCCAGTCCTAGTCTCACCCAGCCTCAGTGGGGAAAGCCTGTTTGCATTTACCCTATCTATGGCTGAGGCCTCCGTCGGTTAGAGTTGACCGTGGACTTTGCGTCCTAGACACGCAAGCCCGCGCAGTGCGATATGGAGAGCAAGCTGTCGCCTGTGTAGCGAGCTCCCCCTCTCCACGCATCTGATGAACCCAACGGAACGGCAGAGACCGACACAGTTTGGCACCAGGAGTTGCCGGTCAGCATTGAACTCAGCGTCGGACTGCCTCAGGGACTCCCGCTCCGGATCGTTCCCTTGGGGTTTACTCCTGAAGCCTTCCCCATGAGAGGGAAGGCAGCAGAGGTTGGAGATCAGAGTTTTCCTTCTCCCACATGAGTTGCCAACTATGGCTGACGAGCCCAGTCTGCCCGAACCGACTGGTTTTAAGGTGCCAGTAACCCGCCTTTGCCCCTTCTGCCAGTAGAAACGGTTTCACCGAGCCTGGTAGCTGAGGCACACATGAAGGCCGGGAGCCGGACTTGGTTATCAGAGGCTATTTAAGATGCATGCCAATGGGAGCATTTAATAGGTAGTGGGACGTTATCCCAATTACCACCCTTGGCTGTGGCAACCTTACGGAACCACCCTATCTATACCCCTCAAAATTATGTATACCTCTATCAAATCTCCTCTCGTTCTCCTATGCTCCAGGGAATAAAGTCCGAATTTATTCAACTTTATAACTCGGGACTTCCTTGTAAATTTTCTCTGCACACTTTCAATCTTATTGATATTCTTCCTGTAGGTAGGAGACTAGAATAGTCCAGATTAAGTCTCACCAACATTTTATACAACGTCAGCACAACATCCCAATTCTTACATATTACGTCCCATTGATGCATGCTTCTCTTTCTCCGGTTAAGTGTGAATGCCTAAGGGTGAATTCTCGGACTGCTGGTTGAGCTGCTGAAGAGAAGGTCCTTTGAGAGAGTTGCAGTGCACGTGATACCGACCCGGCTCCTGGGGGCTTTCGCTGGCTCGCCGAAGACAAGTCCGACCACCCGACCGCAGCACCCTCTGCCTCAGCCCCCGGCCGACAGATGAACTCGGCCAGGGCTCATGCCGAGCCCGTGAGCCCGGCCGCTGGTCGCCTGCCGTGAGTCATCTTCGGATGCCGAGGAAACTACACAGCCTCTGACGGTCTCTGTGAATAGTAAGTGGACATTATCCCTGCTTGAATGTGTGAATGGGCACGTGATTGTGGGGTGAAAGGATCCGTTCACGGCCGGTGTGACTCTGCAGATCTCTCTTTTCCTTTTCCTTTTCCTCTGCCTCTCTTTTTTCCGCCTGATTCCCACTCACAGACCATAGAACAGTGCAGCTAATCAGAAACACAAGAGATTCTGCAGATGCACAAAATGCTGCAGGGGCTCAGCGGGCCGGGCAGCATCTATAGAGAGGAATAAACAGCCGATGTTTCAGGCCGAGATCCTTCAGGACTGTGCAGCTGTTGTTAAGAGAAATATTCCAGACTTTGGGAATTGAGGGCTTTGTGCAGGAAAGTGGAGCTGAGACCACAGAACAGCACAGCACAGGAGCAAGCCCATCGACCCACAATGTCTGTGCTGAACACAACACCGAATTAAACTAATACTCTTCTGTCTGTGTGTGATATATATCCTTCCATTCTCAGAGTATTCACAGATACATCTAACTGTCCCTTTAACGCCAAAACCATATCAGCTTTCACCACTCTACCTAAGAGTCCAATCCAGGCTTCTGTCAGTCCATGTAACACACACAAAATGCTGGAGGAACTCAGCAGGCCAGGCAGCACCTATGGAAAAGAGTACAGTCAACGTTTTGGGCCGGGACTGGAGTGAAAAAGATGAGGAGTGGATTTAAAAGGTGGGAAGGGGAGAGAGAAACACAAGTTGATAAGTGAAACTGAGAAGCGGGGATGAAGTAAAGAGTAGGTGGAGTCTGATAGGAGAGGACGGAAGCTCATGGAAAAATGAAAAGGGGGTCATGAGCACGAGGGAGGCGATGGACAGGTAAGGAGATAAGGTGAGCGAGGGAAAGGTGGGGGGGGGTTGTTACCAGAAGTTCAAGAAAATTGATGTTCATTTAATCAGTCCATTGCATTCCAGGTACCTTCCGGTCCATTCCAGGCACCTGATGGTGCATTCCAGGCATTGATTACCCCATTTCAGGTACCTGCCACTCTGTGTGTAACCAAAGCTTGCCCTGCACATTTCTTTTAAACTTGCCCTCTCTCACTCGACATTCCTACCCTGGGAAAAAAGACTGACTGTCTGCCCTATCTACATAATTCTATAAACTTCTATCAGGGCTCCCTTCACTCCAGAGAAAACTGCTCAAGTTTGTCCCTGCAGCTGTTAGCTTCTAATCCACTCTGTCCCATCCCCTGATTCACAAACTCCAGAACTGGCCAGATCTTCCTCTCTGCCAAAGCTGTGCTTAATGTTTTGTGCCCTCTGTGTGTGTGTGTGTGTGTGTGTGTGTGTGTGTGTGTGTGTGTGTGAGAGAGAGAGAGAGAGAGAGAGAGAGTCCCTGAAGATAAGTATAAACACTTTTTTTTGCCAGTTTTGTTCTTTATCGGCGTAGGTACCCAGAACTTGTACATATGCAATGTCAGCTTCCAATGCATAAAGGGTGTGAAACGTCCCGGGACAACATTTCACACTGAATCGCCATGAAACATTCGGCCAGGCGATGAAAAGCCAACTGGGACAGATTGGATTTGAGGGATTTGGAAGAGAGGGTGGCTAGGAAGGGATGCAACACCCAGTCCGTCAGGGTCGGGATGGTTAAATTGGCCTTGTCAATAATCTGCATCCAAGTCACTTTATTGCCAGAACGTGAAACATACCAAAAATTGATTGTGGTTTGGTGCCAAGCATAAAACACAGGACAATACCGTAACAGACAACACAACAGCAACCAACAATTTACAAGACAGTAGTGCAAACAGCCATGAGTGATTAACAGTTAGCAGAACCGTCACACGCATAAACGTCAATAATCAGTCAGGTTTAATATCACTGGCATATGCCGTGAATCTGTTAACTTAGCGGCAACAGTACAATGCAATACTTAATAATAGAGGCAAAAAACTGAGTTACTCTGAATGTCCTATCCTGATTTGGCCTTCCAAAGCACATCACATCGCACTTACCAAAATCAGGTTTAATATCACCGGCATGTATTGTGACGTTTGTTGTCTTTGTGAATGAAGACATAGCAAAGTACTGCCAAAGGGTTTTGGCCTGAAACATCAGCTGTACTTTTTTCCATTGATGCTGCCTGGCCCCCCGAGTTCCTCCAGCATTTTGTGTGAGTTGCTTGGATTTCCAGGATCTGCAGATTTTCTCTTGTTAGTGAGGTAGTGTTCATGGGTCCAATTTCCATTCAAAAATCATATGGCAGAGGGGAAGAATTTGTTCCTGAATCGCTGAGCGTGTGCCTTCAGGCTCCTGTACCTCCTTCCTGATGGTAGCGATGAGAAGATGCAACCCCTGGGTGGTGGAGGTACTTAATGATGGACACCTTAATCAAACTTAAATGAATCTGAGCGTACGAAAGATTAAATAATTATCAACAGTACAAGGGCAGCAGTAAAGACCATTTAACGGATGTTGTGCAGGAACTGTTGGAGTATTACACCTGAGTAAGTTTTGTTGAGAATAGCTAGAGGAAAGAAGCTTCGGAGATGGACTTGTAGCGTCTGCAGTTGGCTATGTTAGGACAGCAGAGCTATTCCTGGGTCCTTTATTTATCTCTGAGGAGCGATTGTGTTTGTTGTAGGATGTGCGGAGAGAGAATGATTGCAGATGCTTGAACGTGGAACAATGGTAAAAGAGGGTGCTGGAGGAGCTCAGTGTGTGTTGAGCAGGGTCACAGTCTGAATTGTCAGCCATTCCTGGGCCTCCTCAGATGCTGCTCAATCTGCTGAGTCTTTTAAGCTGTTTATCTTCTGCACTTTCTATAGGGAGCCTGCTGTGAGACAATTGGCTGTGGCAATTCCTTCATTGCCGACGTAATTGTACTCTGTAATTGTGATGGCCTCAACTCTGAGAAATGCAGTCTTTCTTAAACCTTTAGTAACGTGTTTGCTTTCTCTTACTCCTTCCTGCTCTCTCTCTGTTGCCCCCCGCTCTCCTGCCCTCCCTTTCTCCTCCTCTTCCTTGCTCCTGTGTTCTCCCCCTCTTTCCCCTGCTCTCCCCCTTTCCCCCACTCTCTCCCCCTCTCTTTCCATATGCCCTTTCCCTTTGCCCCGCTCTCCCCTCCCTTACCCCACTCCTTTCCACTCCTTTTATCCCACTCTCTCCCCTTCCATTGCCCCCGCTTTCCTGCTCCCTCATACCCCACTGTCCCCATCCCTTCCTTCACTCTCTCCCAATCCCCCCCACCGCTCTCTCCCCTTCCCCAGTTCTCAACCTCCTCCCTCTCCTTCTCTCCCCCTCCTTTTCCCCTTCCTTCTATCCACCCTTTCACGCCCCCACTCTCTCCCACCTTCCTCGCCTGTTTTCCCCACCTCCCCCAGTCCCTCAATCCTCAAACTCCCCCAGGAGTGTGTCCACTGCCCGACCATGAACGGGTGGATCTACTGGGCCCAGGACCACCTGACCGCGCTGGTGCTGAACATGCGCCGCACTCTGCTGCAGATCGCCATCCTCATCAGCGTCGTCCTGCTGCTCCTCTGGCTGTCCGTCTTCCTCTACGGCAGCTTCTACTATTCCTACATACCGTCCGTCAGCTACACCACCCCGGTGCACCTCGTCTTCAGGTAATCCTGCCGCTTGAGCCCGACTCCCCTCCCTCACCCTGCCCACCTTGTATCGGCAAAAACCACTTCTGCTGGCAGCTCGCTCCGCACCCGCGTCACCCCCGTAAGTGAAGAAGATCCCCCTCCCCGTGGCCGCGTGGGTTTCCTCCCACAGTCCGAAGACACACCGGTCGGTAGGTTAATTGGTCAAAGTCAAAGAACATTTATTATCGAAGTGTGTGTGTGTGTGTGCAGTATTCAAACCTGAGATTTGTCTTCCTCACAGACAGCCACGAAACAAAGAAAACTACGGAACCCATTCAAAGTAAAACAACAAGCCCCAATGCGCAAAAAAAACTACAAATCATGCAAACAGCAAAAAAAGAGCGAAAAACATAATATAAAACATCAACACACACACACAAAATGCTGGAGGAACTCAGCAGGCCAGGCAGCATCTACGGAAAAGAGTGCAGTCGACGTTTCGGGCCGAAACCCCTTCAGCATCTTGAGTTCCTCCAGCATTTTGTGTGCCTTGCTGGGATTCCCAGCATCTGCCGATTTTCTCTTGTTTGTGGTATAAAATATCAAACCACTCTGCAAGTCGTCGTAAATTGTCCTGTGATTAAGCGAGGGTTAAGTAGGTGGGTTGCTGGCTTTGTGAGCCGGAAGGGACCTGTTCAGTAGTCACATTTAATATCGGAGAATGTATACAATGTACAACCTGCAATTCTTGCTCTTCACATACATCCACAAAAACAGAAGAGTACCCCAAGGAATGAATGACAGTAAAAATGTCATTCCAAAGCCGCTTTCTCCCCCTCCCCTGCAGAAGCAGCTTCAAAGCATCAACCCTCCCCCATTTATTTCAGCAGAAAGCATCAGCACCCACCACTCACCAAGCAAGCAATAGCAAATCCCCAAGAAAGACCGTGATCAGCAGAACAGAAAAACGAATTGTTCACCCGACAATTCGACATAACACAGCAGGCGCTCCCTCTCTCTTTCTCTCCCTAAGAGAGGTGTCACATGCCGACAAAAACAAAACAACTCGCTGATTAAGGTGTTGAAGTGTCACTTCTTTTCTCCGAGTCCTCCGACTCGAGAATCGGCAGCAAACTCTTCCCCCACCAACAAGAGGGAGAGAGAGCGATTCACTGAGTACAGAGGCCTCTGGCAGCCGATCTGCTGTTCCCGATATTCCATTTCTTACCGCAACGCTTCAGTCGACGGCACCGGCATAGAATCGGCTCCCCCCGCCTCCCCCCCCAGGGCTGCGAGGCCTCAGAAACCCGAAGGCGCGCTCGTCTTCCAGGCCGCGTCCTTGGGGTATCCGGATACGGCCGGTCGATGAGCCCTGGGGGTGGGAACCATCATCGTAAAGAACCGCAGTTTGTGTGCAGCTGCAGGTCAAGGACATGGAAAAAAGAGACATCAAAGGTGGAAATTAAGTTGTTTCCGCAGATGAGCTCAAAGAAGCTGCTCCCTTGGTGCCATCATCACTCCTCCCCAAGTTCCACGCTGTATCTCTAAGTTCTAAAGATGGGGTTGAGAGGAAAAACAAATCAGCCAAGATGGAATGGCGGATGAGACTCGATGGGCTGAGTGGCCTAATTCTGTTCCTAAGTCTGATGGTCTTATGGACAGCTCTATGGGCCTGCCCTCTACCAAGGTATCGTAGACAGTGAAGAAGGCTATGAAAAATTACGGGTGGTGGGGGAGATCTTGATCATTCGGGTGAGCGGGCAAATGGTGTTCAATTCAGACTGGCACGGTAGCATAGCAGTCAGTGTAACCCTATTACAGCACCAGCAACCCCTGCTCAATTCCTACCACTGTCTGTATGGGGAGCATCTTACGTTCTCCCCATGACTGCATGTGTTTCCTCGCTCCAGTTTCTTCCCACATCCCAAAGACGATTAACTAGTCACACGGGTGTAATTGGTTGGCATGGGCTCATGGCCCGGACAGGCCTGAAACCATGCTGTATCTCTAAATTAAAAGATGAAGTGCGAGTTGTTGCATTTTAAGAAGGCACTTTCACACTGAACAGTAGGACCTTTGGGAGTGTTATAGAACAGAGGGGCCTTGGACTAAAAGCACACAGCTGTCTGAAAGTGGTGCACTTGGTAGACAGGGTGGTGAAGGTGTTTGCCGCGCTGGTCTTCGTCAGTCATGGCACCCAGTTCAGAAGTTGGCGTTACGTGGCAGTTCAGTTCCATTTAACATCAGAGAAAAATATGAAATATACATCCTGAAATTCTTGTTCTTCACAGAGAGCCACAAAAACAGAAGCGGGCCCCAAAGAGTGAGTGACAGTTAAAACGTTAGGACCCCAAAACCCACCCAACTTGTCCCACGCACAAGCAGCAGCAAAGCAACAACCCTCCCCCACCCCACCCTCTTCCGCCAAAAAGCATCAGCACCTTCCACCCACCAAGCAAGCCCCCAAGAAAGACCATGATCTGTAGTACAACAAAAACTAATCATTCACCAGACAATTCGACATACCACAGGCTTTCCCTCTCTCCCTAATAAATAGAAAAAGAGGTTTACCCCTTTCACAGCGAGAGGGGAGGCATAACAAAACAACTTGCTGATTTGCGGCTTTAAAATACAGTTGTACAAGATGTTGGTGAGGCCACACCT